>NW_026057578.1:32169605-32469605 GCF_023721935.1 Panthera uncia | reverse complement strand
AATTATGCTACTAGGTATTTACCCAAAGAATATAATAATACTAATTTGCAGTAATATGTGCATCCAATGTTTACAGCAGCATTATCAACAATAGCTAAATTATGGAAAGAGCCCAAATTTTCATTGACTGATGAATAGATAAAGAAGATGTATAATGGAATATTACTCAGCCATAAAAGAGAATTAAATCTTGCCATTTGCAATGACATGGAGCTAGAATATTATGGTAAGCAAAATAAGTCAATTGGAGAAAGACAAATACCATATGATTTCACTCATATGTAGAATTTAAGAAACAAAACAAGCGATCATGGGAGTGGATTAGGAAAACCAAGAAACAGACTCTTAATTATAGAGATTAAACTGATGGTTTCCAGAAGGGAGGTGGGAGGGAGATGGGTTAAATAACTGATAGGGATTAAGGGGTACATGTGTCATGATGAGCACCAGGTGTTGCATGTAAGTCTGAATTGAACTAAATTGTACACCTGAAACAAATATTACACTGTGTGTTAACTAGCTGGAATTTAAATAAAAACTGCAAAAACAACTCACTGAAGGATTCAACAGATTTTAACTAGTAGGAATAAGATTTTAACTGCTCCGGAATAAGGGTTTGGCATGTGGTAGGTGATCAATCTATATTTGGTAAAAGACAGAATGATAAGAACAATTAGGCTCATAGCATGATCAGGAAAGTTGGCCTGTTTTAAGTCATTTGTAAGTCATTTACCTTGTGCCTCAGGTTACTAATCTATAAAATAGGAGTAATCATAGTACTAATTATGTCAAAAAAGTGATATGACTATTGACATGAGATATCCTTATAAAGTACTTAGTACAGGAAGTGGTACATGGTTTGTACTCAATCTTCTTAACTGTTAGTGTTATTATTTTGTAGATGACAGAATACTGCTACTCCCCTGTTTTCTTGTCCTAATATATAATAAATTAATTTAGTTTTTGGTCCATCAAACAGTAGTTTTGAAGGGTTATGGTTTTAATAAACTGTGAGGTTCAAAACAGATTTTCACAGAAATTCTTGGTGGTCTTTCATCTTTTTATAGCCTGTCCACATTTTTCAGCCACACTAGGATCCTCCTAGAAATGCTTTGGCACCTAAAGAGACAAGTTCGTGTTATAAGATAAGGAGCATGAGACTTCAGACTCCTAAGTAGGTATTTAAGTTCCATTTCAACAATTTTAGTTTACCTACATTATGTACAAAAGTTCACTTAAACTTTTCTAGTTTTGGTGAGTAACAGGGTAATAGAACTTATAGAGTTGACTGCTAAGATTGGATAACATAGCTCTTACTCCCAAGAAGGGGAAAGAGAAGGGGGGAATGTGAATAAAAAAGGTGACACGAGGGCTTTAAGTGTATTTGTAGTATTTTAATGTTGAGTGATGGGTATCTGAGTATTTACTACACTGTGATCTATTGTGTCTGTGTGTGAAATGTTCAATGAATTAAGAACAGTTACCTTAAGTGAATATGGACATTCTACATGTAAAGGTCCAACCAATTATTAATCACCACATCATTAAATCTTTTCTTAGGGACCCAACGAATACCAAACTCTATGTAGAAAGTAGGAGAGGCAATAGGGGTCAGTGACAATCCTCTGTTTCCACAGCCTGAATTGTATGCATAGATTATTAAGATATTCAGAGTGTGTGTTTAGTTTTTAACTTGGCCTGAAGAGGAGCTATATTTGCTTCTTATGAATAACAGTATCCCAATGTTGAGTTCTGAGGCCCCAGGCTCTCTGCTGCCATATTTGGCCACTGCTGTGCTCCATTCATGGTGACCACCCACACTTCTTTCCAACAAGGCTTTTGTTCCTAGGACAAATTAAATTATTACAGAACGTGTTTCAAAACCCAGAGCAAGGCATTACTTCTGAACAACCAAGAATTTCTCAGAAACAAAGTCTTTAATTTGAACAGAGCTGGTCAAAAAACAAATTGCCAAGCCATTCCTTCATACACACAATTCTACTTCTTCTGCCCCACCACAATCCCACAATTTCAGGAACAGGAAACAAAATGTTGCCACTCTCTATCTATGGCAGAACATCAACGGGTGTTTTTGAAAAGCAGCTTTTATTCATTCACATAATCTGAAATGCCCCTTGGCCATGATCACTATCATCTTTGATGTGGCTTCCGCATATTGTCTGCCCATCACTATGCCTTCCAAAAGAAAAGGGATGCCTAAATGAAAGCAGTATGGTAAGGCTTGAAAGAAATGCTTAACTACTGAACACAATGTCTTAAAACAGAAGCTCTATGGATTTCCCCCTGTTGATTCAAAACGATAATTCTCAGGACCTCACAGAAACATCTCGGATTCACTACACAAGTCCCACAGGGAAGCACATCCCTGTTGCTCATTCTGGCACAACTTGGAAGAATTCCATTTAACATCTCGAGGAAATTCTACTCAGGCAATGGCTTAGCAAATGTATTCAAGGTCAGAGAAAATATTTCCCAACATTACTGTTGAGCTTACTGAAGAAAGGACAGGAATCATTAACTTCATTTGATGGTTAAGTCCTTTCTGGGCTGTTCAGAAAAGAGTCCCTCTGTTCTCCTCCAATGTCTTATATTCTTCACAAGAAGCAAGTATCTCCTCTTCAGGCTAAGTTAAAAACTAAACACACAGGGGCGCCTGGGTGGCTTGGTTGGTTAAGCGTCCGACTTCAGCTCAGGTCATGATCTCACAGTCCGTGAGTTCGAGCCCTGCGTCAGGCTCTGTGCTGACAGCTCAGAGCCTGGAGCCTGTTTCAGATTCTGTGTCTCCCTCTCTCTCTGCACCTCCCCTGTTCATGCTCTGTCTCTCTCTGTCTCAAAAATAAATAAACGTTAAAAAAAAAATTAAAAAAAACTAAACACACAACCTTATATTCCTTATATTGTCTCTCTCTCTCTCTCTCTCTCTTTCTCTCTCTCTCTCTCTCTATATATATATACATACACATATATATGTATACATATATACATATGTGTATATATATGTGTGTGTGTGTGTGTATATATATATATATATATATTTGAAAGGAAGAAGAGAAAGGTAACCTAATAATCTCTTTTTCTCTCTCCATTGTTGTTTCTCTCTCTTTCAAACACATAAACATGCAACACATACGCACATACATTTGCAGGAAGCTGTACATTAAAAACAAACAAACACACAAGAGAACAACCCTCAAATCTCTTCCAAAAATATCAGACAGGTCCAAACAGTGAGCTCTTTTATTAGAATCTGAAACCCTAGTGACTTTCCCATCTATATACTAGTGCACCTAGAGACAATTTTCATTTATTGTGCATTAATTTATTAAGACAATGCATTTTGATTACTTATAAATGTTATCCTTTATTTATTCTCATTCCCATTCACTCCCCACCTCTATGACCTACACCTTCTTGATATTTACAATTATAGAATTTTTCTCACCATTCCCACTGGAGGCAATACCAACCAGTTATAACCTAAGCAAACCAGTTCTAGGATTCTCTTCTCTCTTTCCTGCCACCCCATTCCACTGTGCTACAGAAGCTTGATGACCTCATGTCCCTTTATTCTGACATCATACTCTTGTCTAACTTCCCTGAAAGTTAAATTACTTGTCCCTTCAATCTGAACACAACTTTTTTTTTAATGTTTATTCTTATTTTTGCAGAGAGAGAGGGGGACAGAGGATCCCAAGTGGGCTCCGCGCTGACATGGAGCCAGCCTGATACAGGGCTTGAACCCATGAACCACGAGATCACAACCTGAGCCAAAGTTGGATGCTCAACCAACTGAGCCACTCAGGTGCTCCAACTTTTTTTTTTTTTTTTCGTAAATAAAATTAATCACACTTCCATGTTAGGAGAAAAACGACTTTATTTTAATCTCTGCTACTAAGACATAAACCAAAAATCTGCTTTCCTGATTCTTTAAAGATTATCTGCACTTACAAAAGATGAAGGAATAAAACACTGAATGATAAAAATAGTACAAGTATACTCTATTTAGTCCTCTCTACCTCTTAAGTGATAGTTTATTAGTCAAGGTAATGTCAGCTGCTGTAACAATGAATGGAACATGTACAATGGCTGATAGCCAATGGCAGCAATTTATTTCTACTTCCACATCAGCTCATCCTGAAGGTAGATAGCTCTATTCCAAGTGGCAGTTGATGCATGCAAGCTTCTTTTATATTGTTCTTCCAATATCTTCAACTCAATCCAATGAAAGAAGAGAGAACATGAAAAAAAACAAACATGGAAGACTTTCATAAGATAGTCCTTAAACTAATAAGGATGATATACCATTAGCTTGAACTCAGTTACATGATCGCACTTAAAAGCAAGGAATGCTGGAAATGTATTTTAGCTGTAGGCTTAGCAATGAAGTCAAGTTAGGTACTGAAACAAGTTAGCCAGTCTCTGCAAAATTTACTTTCTATTTAGAAAAATTCCTTTAGTCATTCTTTACAAGTTGGTTTGCCAGCAATAAATTGTCTTAGCGTTCCTTAATCTGAGAATATCTTAATATCCCTTTCATTCCTAAAGGGTATATTCCTTGGATACAAACTTTATAGTTGGCAGGTCTTTTCTTTCAGCACTTGAAAAAATGTACCACTTCCTTCTGGATTTTATGATATCAGATGAAAAAAAAAATGCTGTCTTTGTAGGTGGTATTCCCCTACACATAATGTTGTGTTACTCTGTGGCTACTTTAAAGATATTTCCTTGGTCTTTAGTTCTCAAAAGTTTTCATTATGATGTGTCTTAGCATAGATTTCTTAGGGTTTATTCTACTAGGATTCATTCAGCCTCTAGGTTTATATCTTTTGTCAAATTTGGGAAGTTTTCAGAAATTATTTAGTCAAGTCCTTTTTATTTTTCTTTAAATTTTTTTTTTTAATGTTTATTTATTTTTGTGCCAGAAGCCAAGCTATCCAACCAGCCTGATGGCAGGGCCTGGGCAGTGGATGGATTGGGACTGCATGGCAGTCCACTGAAAGTGAAGCTTCTTGTACTCCTGCTTTTATGTAATTTGGCTTTAGCGTTGGTTAAGGCAGCCCTCCTACCAATGAAAGTACCTGGGGATTTGTCAGTTGGGGAATTGCCCACGATAGGCCCCTGGGAAAAGAACCATTGGGGAAAGAAATAAGATTCCGCAGGGAAATTATGCAGCCCTACATCCAGCCCTTGCCACCCCCTATAAAGACTCCTCTACCTAAAGGAAGGATAGCCCCGTATATTTCCCAGTCAAAGAGGGGACAAATGGATTTGAAATCTCCACTCCAGCAACAAAGGAACGTATCTATGGGTACAAGTTACTCCAACCCTTAGACCTACTTGGCCCCCTGGAGGAATTCCAGATGATAACTGGACCTGTTGGGTTAAGGTACAGAATGGTTCATTAGCTCCTAGGTATACATTGTCTCTCTGGGAGCGCATAAGGCGTGGGTTCCCAGGAACCGCTTGGCTCCCTCCAGGCACCCCAGACCAAAGTGAATACTTTTGTTCCTCGTACTGCAAATGGTTCAAAGGAACAATTAAGAAGTCATGTCCCCGTAAATGTTCCACTTGAGGTGTTGAGAACTAGATGACCTTGAAAGGACAGGAGGGAATGTTACAAGAAAATAACTATGTTGTTCCTTAATGGGTGATTACACAAAGGAACATTTTTAGAATTACGTAATGCCAGAAAACATAGATGACACACACTATAAGGAATTTGCTAACGAATATAATGCTACGTGTGCCACAATAAAGCGGCCAGTCTAACACACTGTTGTTGTCTGTGTCCATTTGTTATTTTCGTTGACGCCGTTCATCCTTCGGAAACCCCTGGACCTGCCGGGACTGGACCTCAGCTTTTTTGAGAGAAAGAGAGACAGAATGTGAGCAGGGGAGGGGCAGAGAGAGAGGGAGACACAGAATCTGAAACAGGCTCCAGGCTCTGAGCTATTAGCACAGAGCCCGATGTGGGGCTTTAACTCACAGACTATGAGATCATGACCTGAGCTGAAGTCAGAAGTTTAACCGACTGAGCCACCCAGATGCCCCTTCAAATCCCTTTTCAATTGCACTCTCTCCTCTCCTTCGCAACTCTGATAATGTGAACGAATGTTAGTGTTTTGTTGTTGTACCACAAGTCTATGAGATTGTTCATCCTTTGGGAGAGTCTTTTCTCTCTGTTGCTCAGTTTGGGTAAATTCCACTGATTCTTCCTCAAGTTCACTGATTCCATCCTCTGTCACCTCCAGTCTATGGTTGGGCTCATCTAGTGAGTTTTTTTCAATTGTTTTATTTTTCAGTCTTAAATTCACATCTGGTTCTATTTATTATTTTTAATTCTTTGCTGGTGTTTCTCTAATTTTTATTTTGTTTCAAGAGAACTTGTAATTGCTTGTTGAGGCACTTCTATGAGGCTGCTTTAATATTCTTATTGGAGAATTACAACTTTTGAGTCATCTCTGTTAAATGATTTGTTTCATTGTGTTATGATTTTCCCAGTCGGTGCTTCATATTAGGAGTGATCTTCTATATCCTGGACATTTTGGATATTGTTTGTGAGAATCTAGATCCCATTTACTTAATTTTTCTTAGCAGATAGTCCACCTATTGAAGTGTAGCCTGAGGACCAGGTAAATGGGGTGAGCTAGTTGAGTTTCTAACAAGTTTCCAAGTGATAATGATACTACAGGTCTGGGGACTGCACTGTGAGAACCAGAAAATTTGACTGAATGTTCCATGCTGAAGACTTTTACTTCCTACTAGGTCCTACAGAACAAACCATGCCACTAAAAGTGGGGGTACCAACCCAAATTTCCCTGTTGACTCCCAGTGGAGGTGCTGGAGACTTTTACTTCAAGGCTAGGCCTCGCTAACACCTGGGAAAAGAAAGCTGACTCATACTGACCTTTTTCTGAAAGGTGAGAGCAAAATCTCTGTTCCTTCTGGGGGTTTCTGGCACCAAAGGAGGAGAGAGGAGGAAATGGAGCACATGCTATCCCCATCTCCCACTACCCTATTATGTCTTATTGATGCCAATATAAAAAGTCCACCATTTTTGGACATGGCCATCTCAACATGTGACTTCCAGAGTCATTGAAGCATGGAGAGAGAACAATGGAAGACATAATTCTCTCAAACCTTCTTCAATTCAGACCTTCCTGGAGGTCTACTATATTTGGTAGATCTGCCCAGGCTCCAAGTCTTGTTTCTATTTTGTCCCCACATCTATCACCTGCTAAACCTTGCAGTCAAGTGAGTCACCCAGTGTGATAGTTAATTTTATGTGTCAATTTGGCTAGGCTACGGTGTCCAGATATTTGGTCAAACACCAGTCTAGATGTTGCTGTGAAAGTATTTTTTAGATGTAATTAACATTTAAATTATTAGACTGCATAAAGTAGTTTTTCTACTGTAATGTGGGTAAGCCTCAACTGATTAGTTGAAAGCCTTAAAAGAAAAAACTGAGGTCCTCTAGAGGAAGAAGGAATTTAGACTTCTCTTTGTCTGTTTCTCTCTTTGTACACACACACACACACACACACACACACACACACATACCCTATTGCTTCTGTTTCTCTAGAGAACCCTAGCAGAGAGGTAAATAGTAACAAATCTCATTGACTGGATGTCTGCTACATTCACTATGCTAAGAGATTTAGATTCCCTATTTAAATTTCAAAATTACTGTATGAGAAAAGCAGTACTATTTTTACCTTTAAAATGAGAAAACTGAGTTTAAAAGAAGCTAAGTAATTTGCTGATGAGATACTAACATTTGATTTGAATACAAATGTGCTGATTCCAAAGTCTTTAAAAATCACTACACAAAACTTGACTGGCATTCAAAACTACTTGGTAACAACACTAGAGTTGTATTATCTTTTCTATCAGCCTTAAACACCTAAGTCATCACCATGGGGCACTTAACTCCAGGTTTGTGCCATGTAATGCACATGCACAGATGAACTACACATGGTCTCTGTCCTAGAGAGTAATTCAATATGAAAGTTTATCCTATTCGCTTTTCTTTCATCTTCCTAACTGTAAACTTGAGTACCAAAAGATACTTGGGACTTCTTCACTATTGATGAAAGAGAAAAATAAAAGGACGTTTTTCTCTGCAGTATTATCTTCTTCTGTAATCATTTCTGGAGCCCATTATGGATGCTGCTTGGCAGTGTCAGTAAGTTTTTCAGAGTTTATTCCTTGTCTGTTGCTGTTTCTGCAGTCAGGAAGGTACAGTTCTATACGATACACTAATTTGTGGTGGCATTTACAGACTTTAGGGATGCATTACAAACACATATAAAGCAATTAGAGAGCAGCAGAATCCAGAATATACTTAAGTGACAAACTGTTCAGAAACATGTATTTACAAATGGAATGGAATAACTATGGAAGATATCATGCCACAGTGAAAGCCATTAGGATTAGAAAAGTAACAAGGATCCATGAGATCCATTTGATGCATTATCTTAGGCCAGTGGTTCTGAAACTTCGCAGACAACAGAATCACCTGGAGATAAGGCCCATTAAAACAGATTGCTAAGCTCCATTCCTAGAGTTTCTGATTCAGTAGGTCTGGAGTGCAGCCTGAGAATGCATATCCCAGATACTGCTGATACTACTAATATGAGGACCACACTTTAGTAACCACTGATTTTCTGGGTCATTCACACTAACTGACTGGCTCTGTTGGCAACTTACACATTTCACAGATCAACTTATAACACCTGCTGATGGCTTTGAGGTCTTCTGATTTTTCTTTCACCTTCTTCAATTTCACTGCTTTGCCTACAATAAATATATCCTAATAACAATCTCTAGGCTATGCCACTTCAAAGTAAAATATGGTAGTGGAGCAGAAAACTAACCGCCTGGATGAAACCAACATTATAAGTTCTGTTTGAAAATAGTTCAATCTTTGATACTTTCATATACAAATCCAACATCAAAGTGAACTCCCAGGTTCTGTCAGATTTCTTCTTTCTAGTAAGAGATGAAACGTTTGTCTGCTGTCATTCTCTTAACGTGATAATTAGACAGTGTGATAATACAGTTTTCCTGGTGTTTATAATCCTTGATCATATATTGTAATCATAAATATAGGCCAAGACTCAATGACTTAATTATAACCTTGATGGTAGACTGATAGAGAAAAACCTCACACTATCCTCAGGGTAGAAAAGGAGTCTTTTGAACATACTTTAGAATCAATCTATGGTAAACATTAAAAAATGTATTGAAGTGCTGATACTCAATCCAACATGATGATCTGAATATACCCTAACATACTTTTTATGTCTTATATATGTTTTATTTAGCATGATCTCTCAACTCACCTTCATCACAGAAAATTCTTCAACTTCTTTCAAAGCCCAGATCATGTTTTCTCAGTCCATTAACTGTTACTCCTCTACTTGAGACCTACTTATTTATTAAACACATCCCATATATACCAGGCTCTGTGCTAGGTGATAGAGGTACAAAGTGAGTGGAACACAAGAAAATATCCTGTGGTGAGAAAGACTTGTAAAAACATAAATGCAATAAAGTATTAGAAGGGCTATTGTAGAGTATAATGGCCACATTTTGACTAAAAAGAAAAAAAAATCAATCCTATCTTTTTATATTACTCTCTAAAACATGTTAGTGGATTCAGTCTTCCTCCGTCAATGCAATAATTTCCATATATTCTCAGTAAATCCTTTCTCAATTGTGGTGTGACAGTCATTGATTTAAACATTTAACATTAAAGTTGTCCTATGTGAAGACTAAATATTTTTTTCTTAATTTTTTAACGTTTATTTATTTTTGAGACAGAGAGAGAGAGACAGAGCATGAGCAGGGGAGGGGCAGAGAGAGAGGGAGACACAGAATCTGAAACAGGCTCCAGGCTCCGAGCTGTCAGCACAGAGCCCGACGCGGGGCTCGAACCCACGGACCACGAGATCATGACCTGAGCCGAAGTCAGATGCCCAACCAACTGAGCCACCCAGGCGCCCCGAAGACTAAATATTTTTAAAACTCCTCTCACTGTAGTGAAACCACAGGAAAAGGGCATCGAGTGGTAAGTAATCCCAAAATTCCAATAGATTGAGGATTTCAAGATATAGGTATTCTGAAAAAATAATATATATTGGTTTTGAAATATGGAAATAATGAGTACTAGATATGGGAGACAGGAAGTTAAATCATGGCCAGATATTTCCCTAGAATCCCCTCCTTAACTCCATCATCATCCAAACAAAAACAAAAACAAAAAAAAATCCCAATGGATTTGCTAGTGTCCTAGTGGGAAGAGAGTAAGAGTTTATAAGACCCATAGGCCAGTGATGAAATACTATCTTTCTCCACTAATTATTCTGCAGTGTTAAGAAATCCTGTGATAGAAGAACACTTAGATATTGCTAAGTACCACAATGACATTTGCAGGCTCTTCTCTGGTGTCTAGGATGTGTCAACAACAGAAAGGCCAATATCTAACAGAGAACAGTGGCTAGAACAGTTCTATTCCTCTTGGCCTAAGCTGCCCTCTACCTCCTATAATGAATGGGTTCATGTCTAAACAGTAATAGATCAAAGAAACATTTAATTAGAATGAACCCTAGATTTCTCTTCTGTAGAAATCTGCATTTCCAATACATGAGCTCCCTTTAAAATTCACGGACTCTCATTTTCATGGGTACTCTTACTCTTAGAGAAATGAGGTATCTGGGCTGATAATTTGGTTAGTTTATAGATAATTTTGAAGGTCTTACTTTGCAATGACACTTCCCTTTGCAAGTTTAAAAGATATGTGGTAATTCCTACCTTACTCTGAAATAGGAATTCAAGTCCCTAGGGAAAATTATAAATTCAGAGGAAAGAAATCATCAGAGCAATCAAAATTCATGTTCTTAAAATCCTCTATAGCAATGCTTATGATTTCATCTAGCACTCTCTAGTCACTCATTGGGCACCCAGCATCTTAGAAGAAATAAATTAGATGGGGCGCCTGGGTGGCTCAGTCGGTTGAGTTTCCGACTTCGGCTCAGGTCATGATCTCACACTTTGTGGGTTCGAGCCCTGCATCAGGCTCTGTGCTGACCGCTTGCTCAGAGCCTGGAGCCTGCTTCAGATTCTGTGTCTCCTACTCTCTCTGCCCCTCCCCCATTCGCGCTTTGTCTCACTCTGTTTCTCAAAAATAAATGTAAAAAAAATTGTTTTTAAAAAGAAGAAATAAATTAGAAATAAATTATTTGAGAAACTCAACAGATGAACATAGATGAAGGGAAAGAAAAATAAAAACGGGGAGGGAGACAAATCATAAGAGACAAATACAGAGAACAAACTGAGGGTTACTGGAGGGGATGTAGGCAGGGGGATGGGTTAAATTGGAGATAGGCATTAAGGAGGGCACTTTTCAGGATGAGTACTGGGTGTCACATGTAAGAGATGCATCACTGGGTTCTACCCCAGAATGCAAGACTACATTGTATGTAAACTAACTTGAATTTAAATTAAAAAAATTAACAAAGAAATTTGATGAAAGCTATAGATCTTATTGCTTAATGTTGGCAATTTTACTGTGTTTCAAATGCATATGATTTGCATGTTGCATGTTAGCATGAGTATGGAGTAGAATTAGCATAACAATGTTGTCAAAAACCAAGTTTCCTAATTGCATTTCTACTTTAAGTCACCTTGAAGATAGGAGGAACCACTAAGACAGCAAGAAGGAATGGTGGAGAGAAAGCAGAGTAATTATAAAAAGGTTGATTTTAACCATTAAAATAGCCACATAGGACCATTTACCATAAAGGCAAATGATTACATACACCTCTTGTCTGTTTTTGTTTTTGTTTTTGAGAGAGATGGGGAGGGAGTTGGGAAAGGAGAGAATTTTTTTTGAGAGTGAGAGAGAAACTCCCAAGCAGTCTCTGCATTTTCTAGGCAGAGCCCCACATGGAGCTTGATCTCACCAATTGTGAGATCATGACCTGAGCCTAAATCAAGAGTCTGATGCTCAACCAACTGAGCTACCAGGCAACCCACTTCTCATGTATTTTGTTCTACGCCCTATCCTCTGAGCTTAGACCAGCAGTTAGCTTGATCACTCCCCTGAACAGTACCAAACAGCATCATTGCTTTATTTCACTTTCTAATTGATATGACTGAACTTTCCCATATACAGGAGGCACATGAGAAAGCAAAGCTGAGTTTTGCTATTTATAATATTCCTACTTTATGTTCCCAGTTGCAGTCTTCAGGATAGCTTAATAACTACTATTTAATTTTTTTCCAGTTTATTTACTTTTTGAGAGAGAGGGAGAGAGGGAGAAGGGGAGGGGCAGAGAGAGAGGGAGAGAAAGAATCCCAAGCAGGCTCCGTTCTTTTGGTATGGAGCCTTATGAAGGGCTTGAATTCACAAACCATGAGATCATGACCTGAGCTGAAATCAAGCCACAAGCTTAACTGACTGAGCCACCCAGGAGCCCTGAGTAACTACTGTTTAGTGATCCCTACTATATGTCAGACAATATGTGCACATGTAATTATTAATACTTACAAATAATTGAACAGTCCTACAAAAAGAATATAATCTTCATCTTACATATATACTATATATGTATCTATAGTATACTATATCTGTAGTATACTATATACCATATATGTATAGTATACTATATACATATATATACTATGTATACTATGTATAGTATACTATATACATATATATATTATCTAGTATAAGCAGTCAATGGCTGAATTAGATTTGAAATGAGGTCTTTCTGATTTCAAAACCCATATCCTCTCTCCATACTTGCCATGTCCTTCCCATGCGTATAGTTCCAAACCAAGAAATGAACACATCCAAATTTCACCACTGGTAAGCAAAGTCCCCCATTTCCTTGTTGTAGAGAGTCTTCTGTTCTTCAAAAATCTAATTTTTTTCATGAATCTATGATTCAGAGAGCCAAAGCCCCTTATGTGCTTCTGCTTGTCAGAATAAAATTGCTAGAAAAATTAAAACCACAACTCTGCCTTACTATGAGGAACAACACAAGAACAAGAGGGTGATCTTACCAACACTTCTGCAAGTGTGTGATGTGAGTGTCTAATGATAAAATATGAAACACTACTCCACCTGGTTCATGCTGATTTTTGTCTCTTTAAAAAAACTTCAGAAGAATTAAGAGTCAAAGTAAAATGAAATGCAGAATACAAAATGAAAACATTATAGGAGGAAGGAGAATTACTTAGGATGTACGAGATCTTACTCAAATCTAGGTTCCTGGGAGTGACAATTCACAGGTTCCACAAACTGGTGGGCATGGAATGGAAAAAGAAGTCTTGAAGACACTGAAACAAGCTTAATTCTCAAAGCATAACCTCTGATCTTAGAATTTCCCAAATTTTCAGTCTCTGTGGCTCACACAAAAACCTTTCCCTTTATTCTTCAAGATCACATGCTATCATCTGGGTTATAACATGGAGTCATGTAAAATAAACATAGCCATGATTATGTCATGTATGGTTTTAATGGAAAAACAAGGCAAAAACATGAAGGTATATAGCCTCAGAGATCTGTGTGTGATCTTCCTTGACATGATTTTAGTTTTCTTTCTCAATAAAAATCTAGATATTTATCAATAATGCTAAGGATAGAAACACTAGTTTCATAAAATAATATGGGCAGAAAACATGGCTTGGAAGCCCAGTAGAACCACTTTAACAGCTTGTTATCCTGAAAGAAACTAATTACTTATTACCCACCTCCTCTTGTGATGTTCCTTGCCAAGAATTTCCACACGACTTTAGGGTTTATAAAAGGAGAGAGACCCCACCCTACCCCTCCAGTCTCATTTTGTGTTCCACCTGCATCTTCTGCTGCAGGCAAACTGGACCACATGAGTTTCCTCCAGTGTGCCATGCTCTCTATTATTCTAGTATTTTGTGCTTCTTGTTTTATTATCTGTGTTCCTGATCATTTCTACTCAGTATTCCCTGCTCATCTTCTGCTGTTTTTGGATTTGTCATCTGACCTTGCTGTCCCCTGCCCTTCACCCGTGCCCTTTATCTTTTCCTTCTTTCTGCCCCAATCACTCACAATGATTCTGCCTGCCTACCCCTCCCACTCCACAGGACAGTAAATTTCTTAAATGCAAAGACCATGTTGTATCTGCTTCATACCCTCAGCATGCTCAGCATGTAGTAAATCCTCAGAGATATTTGCTGCATGAGTTGCAAATAATCAAGTTCTGTACTGTGGTACTCTGCTTTAATAATAAAGACAAGGCTTCTGAACGAAATTTGGGCACTGCTTTGTTTTGCCAAGAGTATTTGATTTTTAAGGGCACTTAATTTATAGAAACTAATTGTATGCTAATAGGAAAACATAAAAACTTTTCCAGTATTTTTTTAGAAGAAAATAAGAATCTGCCTCAAGTAAATGTTACTTAAATTTCATAATTATCTTTAAAAGCAAAGAAATAGAGCATAGACGTGTTCTGCCCAAGGGTACAGAGTGAATTTAACACTAATAGTGAAATGCCTGCCTTCCCAAACTCGATGTGACAAGCAGGTCTCGTTTATCCTGTGATCCCAGTTTCCATATGTGTCTCAAGGAGAATTTCACTATCTCAATGTCCATTCCTCAGTCTTAGCTTGGAAGAGCTTCATGGGGTATTATTAGTCAGCCAGTAAAAGTTAGATTGACTTTCTAAGCCTGAATCATGTGGAGACGTCACTTAGGCAGCCCCATTCAAGCATGGCTCCTCTTGCAACAAGAGTTTTGCTATTGTGTGGCCATGACCATTCAGTCACTTCCACCCCCTGTTATAGGTACTGCTTCAAATAGAATCTCATCTCACCATCTTCCAAAAGCAGAGCCATTAGATCTGCTAAATGAAAGGCTGCTGAGCCTTGAATGGCACTGCTAATGTTCCCCACACTTGGCCTTCTCCTCTCAAAACTACACTTTAAAGGGAATAATGCCCTAAGGGCTTGGTCCTGCTCTTGTAACTTGTTCTAATTTATGCTCCCTCTGGATCCACATCCTATAAACATTTTAACTCAGGGTAAAAAGCACATCTCTTTAGAGAATGAAGAGAAGGCAAGGTTGTCATATTTGAAGGAGGAAGGTAGCTGGTTATCAAAGGTAAATCCATTTCCAGCTACTTATGTTTGATAATTTTTCATTCCTGTCTTTCTCAGGCTTGGAATAAGGACCCCTTCAGGCATCTCATATTTGAGAGCTATAGTCTGATCTCTTTGCCATAGTCAGTCTGACAATTTCTTTATTTTTGTTAGAAATTAAGCAGTCAATTGAAAATATGGCAACATAAAGTTATTTTAAATACAAGAAACCCCCCTTGCTTGAAAAGTTGGCTCCCACATAAAAACATACAAATAAACAGAGTCCTGCTAAGTATTCAGAGACAGCTATAAATTTGTATGATGATGTATATTATTGAGTATTTGGGGAAATAATGTTAAGGCCACTTCACATTCAGCTTGACTATAGATTAATCTAACTTCAGAATAAGCTAAGAAAGTAGAAAGATATTTATTTTTGTTTTTGTTTTATTTTCATTTAATTATTTATTAAATTACTTTATATGAAGTTTGGGAACTAGAAGTCTGGCAAATCTAAGTTATGTGTTAATCTCCTACCCCACTCCATCTGCCAAAAACAAAACTGTGAATGGCAGTAGGAAAAATTAGGAATTCACAGTTAATCTTTTGGATACGTTGAAGGTGTGCACAATCATACAGTATGGTCAGTGGTGAAGATCCGCATGGAATACAAAGTGGCATATTTCTTTGGTAGCTCCATTTGAAACCACTGCAACGATACGTTTGTAAAAACAGCTGCCAGTAACTACATTTCAGTCGTATTAATTCATAATATTTAAAATTCTAAGTTTTAGACCCAAATGATTTTTGTTATGACTCAGATCCCTGTTAGGGTCTTCAAACACCTTGACATCTAGCTGATAATCATTTCAGGCCCCAGTCCATGTCCTCTGGAAATTCACAGCCTCTTTCCCCAAGACTACTGTGATTTTCTAAAGGGCCTTACATTTTGGTAGGGGTGGGGTGGGGAAACACTTTTAGTTTTAAACATCAGCCTCTTTGGTTTCAGAATCACTTAACAATTTCTTTTAAGTGAACATCAGCATATGATGATCCTAGTTCCTCTGTGGGCTCTGTCCTCATGATATAGTCAAAGATAACATACTGGGTCTTACCTAGACAGCATACTGCTTGCACTCTATGGTCATCTCACCAGGTAAAAAAGTAATTCTGCTCTCTACATGCCTAATTGTATCAAGAGGAGCAGTGTGAAAGAAAAGCTAAGATGGAAAGGTAAGGGTCTCCAGGACATGTTCACCAATGATAGCCTTCTATTTATAGCTTGTCTCTAACTTGTTTAATCACTTTCCTCATCATCTAATAAGCTGCTTCTATTGAAACAATGTTTAGAGGAAATTTATCCACCCAGGTCTTATTTGTAGGTATATCGTATAAAAAATACAGCCTTCTTCAATACACAAGACTTTGTTCCTTGGGGACAATTGCCGTTCTTTGAAGGTACTAACTGGGGCTGGGACCAAAAACAATTTTTTTAAGTGATAGTTTGTAATATTCATATTTTCTGGGAAAATTAAAGCATGCAATTTTTTCAGGTGGTAATAACTTAGCTAGTGGTTACTTTTAATAACATAACTTTTCCTCCAAAACTGTAACATTAATATATAAAGAAGGTAACAGAGCAGTTAACATTTTAGAAACACAATTCAGACCCCAATGCCTTGTGCATTTGACATCCCTCTTGTTCTTTATAGTAGCTTTACATTCTCTAAAGTAAGTATAAAGCTTCATGAAACTTGAAACTAAGTTGGAGAGCAACAGGACTAAACTAAGGAGAATAGTTGAAACAAAGAGTTATATTTGACAAGACTCACAGAAAGGGACCACCATTCATCACTAACATGTTTTCTCTTGTTTTATGTATATTCTGCACTTGGTTGTTTGCACTTTGCAATATTTATGTAGATTTAAGAATGCCGGAAAAGATAAACTGTAATTGTCATGGCT
This sequence comes from Panthera uncia, assembly GCF_023721935.1. Lineage (NCBI taxonomy): Eukaryota > Metazoa > Chordata > Mammalia > Carnivora > Felidae > Panthera > Panthera uncia. Next base: position 32,452,496 of record NW_026057578.1, on the reverse strand, counting down.
GTTTTCATCCTGATGTGGCATTCCTTACTCTCCATTGAAGAATCCAAATTTGCTTATTTAGTAATCTCCTTGGCATCTGAGTCACCCCATGCCTTTACTCATAATAAATAATTCCATGCCTTTACACAAAATGAAGAATTTATCTATAGACACACCATCTTCCTTTCAGGTATCAGGTCCCACATACCTCCCTTGAGAAAGACCCTACTAAATGGATGCAGCGAGACCACGTGTCCCATCTCTTAACACATGACAAGTTTTCAGAATTACTAGTCTCTTTCTTAGTTTTCTATAACTAAACCAAAGGTTTCTATCCCTAACCCTACTGACTTTTCCTACTCTTATTTAAATTCAAATCTTAACCTTCCTTTTGTGAGCATCTGGGTTTGACCTCACTGCAACTTCCAGTCCCCAACTCAGGAGGATTCCTTTTAATGTGTATATTATCAAGGCTCTGAGTCCTGGATTGAAGCCAGACCTGCAAGGACATGGTATTGGCTTACCCAATCCTGGTTCTAATTACACATCATCCCAACATTCGCAATGCAGTTGAGCTATTACATCCAAGATTGTGAGCTTAGGGAAAACTATCTTCAAATCAACCTATCTTTGAAATAGATAATTATCTCTTAACCTAAGGATAATAGAAGATGTGATTCATGAGAGGATGTGACACTGCAGGGATGCTGCACAGACAAGATAAAATTATAAAAACCAAGATGAAATGAATTTGAACTGACAATGACTTTCCATTCATCTCTCTTTTGAGGTCTTGGCACTAATTTCTTGTGAACACCTGACACTCTTTCAGACTTTTACAGCAATCACGATATTTATAGAATCTTAGTTTCAAAGGAGAGAGATAAGTGCTGCTGAACAGTGTCATACTCTAAACTTTATGGGTGAATTGCCTGTAGCTCAGGTCTCTGGCTGTAAGATAGAGTTTGTACTTTTGAAGAATTCCAGTTCCAACATAAGATCACAATCACACCCTTAGCACAATTAGATGCAATTCTTTTTCTGTTTGCTTTAGGCCATGTGCTTAAATGACATGCGAACTGTTTGACTGGTAAGCTAGAGAATTTCTCAGGCAGCCAGTTATCTAACTTCAGTACAATTGGCCAAAGTACTTTCTACTCACAGTAAAGTCCTCTAGTTCATGGACCTCAAGCCAGGCATCTCAAACATCAACACTCTGTGCACAGAACTCTATTTGGACACCCAGTGGCAGGGTCATGGGCATGTGGACACTGACTGTGACAACATGAAGATATAGATAAACAACTAGGTTTTATAGTCACCATTGTACTTGTTTTACTAGTCTATTATCAATAGGATACAGAGGCAGGACCCAAATACCAACACCATGGGTGGTCAATATATACTTTAGGGTAAGACAAGGAATGAAATTTGGACTGGATGTCTTCCTCTTCCTCCTTGAGTGGGGGTGGAGAAATCCTTCCCCATAGAAGTGTAGGCTAATTCTCTGCTTGAGAAGTCAAAGGACTTGAACTCAAAAATAAAAAACATAAGGGGATTGGTTATGGCCAGCCCCCTACACTCGTCAGGTCACTGACCCAAACAGACCATCTGGTTTAGATCTTGGCCAGCTCATGAGAAAAGATAACCTTTTTGAAATTGCCTTCCAAACGATATCCTTTCAAGTAAAGTCCCAATAGTCTAGAGTTGAAATTTAAATCTCTCATGGCTGACCTCTCCTCCTCTATCAGAGGCATTAGGCAAATAAACAGGTATACTCCACTTTTATGGAGTGTCTTAAATTCTCATAGTTCTCCTGGACACTCAGGAGAGTAAGCAGTCTCCAGAGTTGATGGACTTTATATGCATACAACTGTTTCTTTAACCAATGTGTCAAACAAGAAACCAAAATGCCATGTACTCAGTGACACCCAAGAACCACAAGGTGGCCATAAAAACATATGCTGGAGAAACAGAAGCATATATATTTGTTGCATGAATAAATGGGTTTGGCGGGTGTCCCTGGAACCCATTTGAATCTCTGAAGGCAGAACTGGAAGGTCAGAGGATTTATGCCTTTGCCTCCACAAAAATAATCAAGGAGAGTACAGTGGGTCATGGGTCCAGAGAAATGAATACAAGGAAATGAAGAAGAAAATTTAATGTAATTCACAGTTTGCAAAGACCAGTTCATGACATGTTCTAGAAATAGAACATATATACTGAAAGGAACCACTTTGGCATTTACTGATATTTTTAAGGAACCCTACTAAGCTGAATAAATATTTGATAAATTTTGTCCAAACCTTATGGTATTGCAAACATTTGACTTTTGCAATTAATTGATTTTGGGTAATTTCATATGGTACAGTCCTCAAACTTGAGTCAGGGTCCTTCTTTGTTGTTGCTTAATAAGCTGTTCTAGGCACAGACGTTACAGAAGGGAGGGAGGGAGGGAGATAGATAGATGATAGATGACATATATCTATCTATCTATCTATATATGTATATAGGAGCATATGTATATAGATATAGATGAATATATCTATCTATTTATATATATAGATATCTATATATATTTATATATATAGATATCTATATATATATAAATATATATAGATATCTATATAGATATGAATATATCTATTTATATATATATCTATATATATCTATATAGATAGATAGATAGATAGATGCATCTATATCTATATACATATGCTCCTAAGAGAAATACCTTAGTAGGAATAAGTTTCTATTGTTAAAAAATTGTCACCAGATCCCTATGAATACTAACTCCCATTTGACAAGTATGGAAACACCAGTGGAGGAGGCAGGGGTGAGGGTGGGGTGGGCTTCAATTAACACCTCTACTGCTGTTTCCCTGAGGGAGTGGCACTCCTCTTCTGTTTGTGAGCTATCACCACCTGACCCAGCACCAGGTGAAGGCAACATCTCCTCCTATCGCATGCTGGCTTGCAGCTAAGGGCATCGTGTGTTCTTCTGGGACCAACATCTGACAAAGATGTTTTTGAGAACTGTATATTCTGTCTCCTCATTGTTTAATTCAAGCCACTGGGACCCTCCCCTTCCCTGAGTGATCACCATGGATTCTATGCCACAAATAGGGGATGTCATTATTGTTTTACCGTGGTTGTCTTAATAGTATTTTATACTTTTTTCTCATGTGATCACGGTTACCTTGAGATACATTTACATAGCAAAGGTGGGCAGAGAAGTGACTCAGAAAACTTAGAACTTACATAAATTGAATGTTCAAGGCCAAAGAATTGGGCTAAGAACAGAACCAGAACCATGCCCAGATTCTTAAATTCTTCATCAGTCTCTTTCCATTCCACCAGCCTCCTTAGACATCCTTCAGTGAAGTGTTCATCTTATTCCACACTCCACTTCAGGTCAAATCTCCCAGAGGTGCTGATATGTAAACCAAACCCACAGACTGATTTGTCTACTTCCTGTTTTAATAATGACTTTGGTGCCAAACTAAGCAATTTCAATTTTCCTGCCATTGTTTTCTATTATATATACATATATTTTAGTGCATTTGGACCTATGCAAGCATTTCAAGAACACTTGAGATATTCCTGCATAGGTAGCAGTTCTCACCAATGATTCTGTCCCATACCCCATTCTTATATTCATATCTCATTGTTTCAATCTGTTTCAAAACTGGAGACTTTCTATCTTTCATTTCCTGATCATGCTTTGTTTTTTTTTTTTTTCTTTCTTTAATTATTCCTGTTCAGTGTGCTAGAGTAGGCTTGCACAGGCTCACAAGAGTCCATTGGGTGCATGCTTCCCCAACTTGATCAAAAGCTTCTTATTAGTTACAGTTGAAGTGTTTAAGTTTACACAAAGAAAATTGGCAAATGCTTCAAATCATTTTTAAGCTGATTTTTTTTTCATTTTCTTAGTAACAGCTTTATTTATATCAAGATATAATTTGCAGAGAGCCAACTAGTAACCATTTCATTTTCCTACACACTACTCTTTCTGCTCCATAGAAAAAAGCAAGTCTCTTTGTTCCAAACGACTTTGTTCACCTTTACTGAAAGCTTAGGATGAGACTCTACCTTACAATACTCCAACAGTGTAATTATTTTGCAATTGTTCTTCTGGCTCAGCCTAGACATTACTCTGTTCCCTAAATCAGAGTGAGAAAGATGTACTTGGGCTATGTTCTCCAGGCTCATACCTGTTAATACCTCAAGGAAAACAGCTTGCCAGGAGTTTGGCCTGAATTTAGCATTTGCATTTCCCTTAATACTGAGAAGGATGAGGCTATTATAGATGTTCTAACTCCTGTCAATCCACAGATAAATACAGCCACTAGAGTAAGCTCTGGTAAAATCAATAGAAGAATTACTCCATAGCTTACTTAACCTTGATAAGCAATACATCCTTGTTTAAGTGCACCAAGTTTTGAGGTGGTTTGTCACATATCAGTGGATAACTGATATCCACTGAGTCTCTCCACTCAACTAATTTATAACTTAATTATGAACAACTCTTGGCTATTTTCTCTGGTTTTGAGCATCTCATTTTTTTAAATGAAATTTATTGTCAAGTTGGTTTCTATACAACAGTACTCATCCCAACAGGTGGTGCCTTCCTCAATGCCCATCACCCACTTTCCCCTCCCTCCCACCCACCATCAACCCTCAGTTTATTCTCAGTTGTTAAGAGTCTCTTATGATTTGGCTCCCTCCCTCTCTAACTTTTTTTTTTCCTTCCCCTCCCCTATGGTCGTCTGTTAAGTTTCTCACATTTTTTAAGGAGCTCATCTTTGGGAAGATTCAGTCATAGAAAGAGCTAGGAGATTTAAAAAAACAGAATAGTGCTCACAGCATGTAATGGAGTGAAATCTAATGTAAGAGAGCCAACTGAATAAATAGGGAAGCTTTAAAAAATAAACATACACAATACAGCTGGTCACCAGTCTCCTGAGTGATTTTTTTTTTTTTTTGAGAGAGAGAGAGAGAGAGAGAGAGAGAAGACAAGCAGGGAGGGGCAAAGGGAGAGGAAATCTTAAGCAGGCTCCATGCCCAGCGTGGCAGGCTGATGTGTGGGGATAGATCTCATGAGATCAAGAATTAAGCCGAAATCAAGAGTTGGATGCTTCACCAACTGAGCCACCCAGGCTTCTCCCCCACCTTGAGTGAATTCTGAAAAAATCCTAAAGACAAGAGCAGTCTCTGGAGATCAGACTAGAAGTACATTTGCTAGCCCCTTCTTGCTGTAAAGTCACTACAGTTGTTAATAAAAGTTCTCTCTCTGCATATTTTGGGCCCCTCCTGAGAGCGCTGGAATACCTAGGAGCTGCCATGTGCCTTCAAATAAGAGCTATTTCATAACACTCTATAAAAATTAGCCTAAAAAGAGATAGAACCCAGAACAAGAGACCCAATGTAAGCAGAACATATCTTCTGGGACCACTGAAAAAGGCTAATAACCATGACAAGTATCTCCCAGATACCCATTTGTTTATATGTTGATTCAAACACAGAATATGCACAGAATAGCAAGATTGCACACATTCAACAGACCATTCCAGAAGAGGCCACTTTGACAACAAGGATTCCCTCAGTAACCACCTACCCTTGAATTTCCACTTGGGGGGTACATCTCAAGATTTGGCATCAGGCATTCTCAACCACATATTTTCAGAGTGTTATTTACTCTGACAGCATGCTCTAATTGAAGACACTGGAGTTGAATTAAACATATAAAGAACCAACAAATCCCTTTGGGTATTTAACAAATCCTTAATGGTAGAAAGGCAACAAATCCAGAATTTGTAATTCCAATCATATGTTACTTTCTGGGAGATTGTACATTATTAAAGCTTATTGAAAAGGCAGAATTGGGTTTTTCCTTCTTTGCTTAGCCTGTTTTCTCTTTACACTTCCCTCAGCAGAGCCTATAAAATGGGCCTGAGCAGGTTCCCATTAGCTGTGGTCAGTTTTAATTTCTGGTTCTCATGCACAAAGCTGATGTGTGTAGGTTCCCAATCCTAAAAGGAAAATGCCACAAAACCATTTTTGCCATTGCTTAATTAAAACAAAAAATGCAGCCTGCAATTTACACAGCAAAATTTAAGACAATTATTTATGTCATGTGGACAAAGTTCTTCACTATATAACACTTTGTCCTCAAAGACCATTTGCCCATATCTTACAAAAATTCTCACGTAAGAAGAAAAACAGTGAAATATTTAAGATTTTTTTTTCTTCTTTGCCAACCAAAATTGGAGAAAGGCCTGTTTCAACTCTTGTGGTAAAAACAGAAAAAACAAAAAATAAAAAATAAAAAAATAAAGCTCCGCCGTATTCAGATTCCAGAGCCCATGCTTTCCATTCACAGCTAATGCTGACCACCATATGTATCATAAATTGGGAGACTATGGTACCTGACCCCCAACTTTCTGGCTAGCACTGCATTGAAAGCAAGTGGAAATTGAATCTTTAATTCCATATCTGAATTAACTAGAACTCTTTCAGTTTCAAGAAAAAGAAACTTAACTCAAACTGACTTTCAAAATGGTGAGAGGGGACAATAGGCAATGAAGTAGATCAGAGTTTTGGGCATGGCTGAATCCATCAAGAAAATCTTCCTCTATACTTGCTGGCACTATTTTCTTGAGTGCTGACTGTTCTCAAAAGGGCTCTGCTTGTGTCATAGAAAAGATGAGGAACAATACCAGCTTACATTTCATACATTAAGAAATCTCAACAGACAGAAAGTACTTCTCATTTAATAGTTCCAGGAAAAGGCTTGGGTCTGTCATTGCTCTGGCTTGGGTCAGGTTTGCATCCATAATCAGTCACTGAAGCCAGGGAATGGAATGCTTTGAGGTGCCAGGCTTTGGTTTTGTCTTAGTTCCGGTTCCCCCAGAAGCAGATCCCGAGCCAAGGATTTCAGTGAAAACAGTTTATTGGAAGTTGCAAGGAACATAGGTGGGTGACAGGGAAGGCAACCAACAAGTGATGTTATATCAGATACCAGTGAAAAATTGGAGTTTAATAATGCAGGGATACTCCCTGGCAAAACAAGTATGTAAGAATTACCTCTGCTAAGGAGTAAGGTATTTGGAGTGTATTTGGGGTATTAATACCCCCGTGTCCACTAGTTACTGGGTGAGGGCTACCTGCAGGGAGACTTTGGTGTGGGCCTTGTGTGTGGGCACAGTAGGTTTCATCAGCATAAAGCCTTAGTCATCCAACAATCATACTTTTGTTGGCTGTTGGAAGCCAGGATTATAGGCATGGAAATGGAGAGGGGATGTGAAGGGTTATGAGTAGACCACCAACAGAGTCAGCTATAGGTCCTGTCCCACCTCCTGTTAAGAGAATGCAGAAATTATTGTGTTAGCCTCATTCAAACCATATCCAATGAGTAGAGGAGGGATGGTGCTCACAAAGGAAAACTGGGTGCTGTCCCCAAGAAAAAGGGCGAAAGGTTCTTTGACAGCCAAAAGCAAGAGATGTTCACTTGATTAAGTGAAACATGAATTGTGCTTTCTCAATGTAAGTCTTGCAATGTGGAGTCTGGTTCTATGCAGTAAATGAGAGGTTAAGAAAAAGAAACCCAGCTTGATCCTGATAAAGATATGGATCATTATTCTTAGCACTTGAGTTGAGTTCTGGAAGTGTATCCACTGTCAGGGCATGATGATGGGGCTGGTGCTCTCATAAATCTTATTCCTCTGGTAATCCTTGGTCAAGAAAATACAATTCTACAACTGGAGAGTAGGCAGTATTATTTATGACAGCACAAACATAATTGGTGCCTGCTGGAATAAAATAATTAAAAGAGAGTTATGGCAAAAACATAGAGACCATATCTATAAATGTATACAGAAAGCACCCTGTTGGCCAAAAAGAAAGTGATTATCAGATGATTATAATTCCTTTTTCTTTTGCTGTCATCATTGTTACTTGGTGATGATGCATGTATTTGGTGCTTGGCAGTTTACTCTTTAAAAAAAAAAAATGTCTGTTGCCAACAGCTCCTCCAAATGAGTATCATTGCCCAAGGAGAACCATAGAAGCAGCAGTAAGACATTTGCAACCAAGCAGGCATTAATGAAGTCTGGGGTGATTTCTACTGTGGTGAGCAGAATAATGCCAAATCTGCTAGCTGTCTAGATTTCTGGCTGCTTAATAAATCTTTCCTTTGTGTAGCCTGTGAATGTTGGCTCATGATCTGCTTACATCAGATTGGCTGTAGAGGGGCTCACTAAAATTGACCCCAACATCTCTATATCCAAATCTCAAATAAATCAGAGAAGGGCTTTTTCATCATTATTAATAGATATAACTGTTCAGTAACACTCATGTAATATACATCTATTTCTTTGCTGTGTTTGTGTATGTGGGTATATGAGTTTACTTTGTTGTTGTTGTTGTTTTTGATGCTTTAAAAAAATAACTAGGGGCTTCACATGTTTCCAAATTCCTAGACTCTGTTGGAAACACGTAGAAGATGTTCTCTCAGTGGTAGAATCCCAACTAAAATTTACTTCTCAGCCTCTGCCAACTTACTTTATAATTCAAAGTCTCAGCTAAGTTCCACGAAAACACCACTACTTTTGATATCTGTTCTAATTTTTCTAAGTGAACAGAACAGAATTTATTTCTTCTCCTTCTGTTTTATTAAGAAGGAAAATGGGTAAACAGTATCCCATATACTTCCATTCTACAGCCCACAGATGCTCTAAGACTGGAGCAAAACTGTAGAGTGAAATGACCTGTGCACTACTTACTGGGGAAAATTTTATCTACAAAATACAGCTTCCTTTGTGATAAGGAGCTGGAATGGTTGAGGGAGGGAACTATACATCACGAATGTTCATGTACTTAGGACTGCAGATTTCTTTTTTTTTTTAACGTTTATTTATTTTTGAGACAGAGAGAGACAGAGCATGAACGGGGGAGGGGCAGAGAGAGAGGGAGACACAGAATCGGAAGCAGGCTCCAGGCTCTGAGCCATCAGCCCAGAGCCCGACGTGGGGCTCGAACTCACGGACCGTGAGATCGTGACCTGAGCTGAAGTCGGACGCTTAACCGACTGAGCCACCCAGGCGCCCCAGGACTGCAGATTTCTGCCATGATGAAAGAAAGGGGAAACAAAGGAGAAGTGCTTCATTGGTAACTCTGATGAACAGTATATTTAGACTCCTTCTCCAAGGGAACAGTTCTTTTCAATGAAAGACTCAAGACCTTTAGCAGAAACTTTAGGTTTGTTGCTCATAACCATTTCAAAGCCCAAACACTTGCCTTCCACTAGTGGTGATTCATTTTACACAGTGACAAAATATTACATACACAATGACATTTTTATTTTGCGTGTGTGGTCTTGGAGATGGTCAGAATGGGTTAAAGACTTAGCCGAGCCTTAAATCTTAAGGTATGTGGTTAGTTCCACTCAACAGAGAAAATCCTTAAAATGTAGAGCCTGTTGTTCTTCAACCAAAGGCTTGTTTCCCCCTTAAGCAGTGTTTCTTGGATAAGTAAAATGTGCTAGAACTCAATGGTAGATTCCCTCAGGAAAGGCCAACAGGAAAGTGTCTGAATCCAAAAAGGTGCTTAATAGCGGCCAGTTCTAGGCAAAGAAAAAAGGGAAAAGAAAAACCCCTCCCTTAAGCCATTCCAAACTTGGCTTGGGGAGAATATGGAAAAGAGGAAAGAAAATGTTTGGGTGTTTTTCTTCTTTTTTATGTGCTCTGTCTTGTTGGCGCCTTATTGCCAGAAGATATTGGAGAGCCAACAATGTGCAATGTGGAACTTTAAAAATAAATCCTGTCTTAGAGCAATCCAAACTGCTTGCCATGAAAATGAGACTTTCCCAGTGTGCCAGCACTGAACAAATCTGAAATCAAGCCTCCCTAATGTTCACGTTAAATATTAGGGTGATGAGAAAAAGAACAGAGGAAGGAGGGACTACTATGACAGCACAAGAGTGGGTGAGAGTCAGAAGCCTTTACAGAATCCAAGTTACCAGCACGGTAAAGGATGAACTATATGTAGAGCAAAGTACATCACTGGGAGCTATAAACAAAGCCACTTGTTTCTGTGGAAAAAGCAATGTGCAAGGTTTAAGAACCTGGTTTTCAGTGTGTAATTTTCCTTATGGTACTTCCTCACTCTATAATCATGAGTCTCTAAGCTTTTATTCAATCTAAGATGAACCTTTTCTCTTTTGCATTATTTACCTTCTTTTTCAGTTTAGACATTGATGGTTTGTACGATGAGAATGATTTACAGAGTTAGACCACTGAGCACATTGTTCTTCGTTTATGAGTCAAGTAGAATAGAACTTGCACAATGCCCTATTCCCAATATACTTGCAACACACACACACACACACACACACACACACAGAGAGAGAGAGAGAGAGAGAGAGAGAGAGAGAGAGAGAAATCTAGGCATTAGTAGCCAGAAGGAAATAAATATAAATGCCAATATGCACCAGAAAAAGAACTTTTAAGATCTATAGTTTGTCTTCTATCCAGCATCCTGGTGAATGGCAGTAATTGGTAGAGACAAAAACAGGTTTGATGATGAGAATGAGGAAGACAGAATAAATGGGGGAAGTAATCGAAAGGTATGATGGGCTTAATAGAATTCTTGTAAACTCAGTTCTTTGGGAAAGCTACTTATTTATTTATTGTTTGTTTGTTTCTTTGTTTGCTTTTTTGTTTTTATTGTATTTATTTTTTCAAGGTCCTGCATATGATCCAGGCATTCCATTTGGATAGTCATATAGAGTTTCCCATTTAAATAAATGTATTTCAGTGCTCGAAGAGTGAACCTATCAAGGAGCACTAGTGAGGGAGGACTAAGGGTCTGGCACAAACACTGATCATCACTTCTACCTGCTTCCAAAACATTTTTATCACACTTTTTTAATGACCAAATAATTCTCCATTGTGTGGGTTTATCCATTTATCCATGGATGGACATATGGGTAGTTCCATCATTTGGTGACTGAATAGTGCTGGTGAGAGCACCGGTGCCCTTTAGACAGTTTCGCATGCAGCCATCCACAAGCCCACAGCAGGCCAATCCATGGGACCCAGGGCAAGTGTCGTCACCCCACATGTCCTTGTCCCAAATCAATATTCCTCTGGATCTCCAACTTCTTTTAGGCTGGATGTTGGCAACGGTCAGCGCAGGGCACAGAGACTTGCTACACATGGTGGCCTCAGTCCAAACTAGGCAACAGTGTGTTCAGGGAAAAGTTGTGTCACCCCAAAATTCATATGTTGAGGTCCAGGACCTCAGAATGTGACTGTATTTGGAGACAGTCTTTTTTTTAATATGAAATTTATTGTCACATTGGTTTCCATACAACACCCAGTGCTCATCCCAAAAGGTGTCCTCTTCAATACCCATTACCCACCCTACCCTCCCTCCCACCCCCCATCAACCCTCAGTTTGTTCTCAGTTTTTAAGAGTCTTTTATGTTTTGACTCCCTCCCTCTGTAACTTTTTTTTCCCTTCCCCTCCCCCATGGTCTTCTGTTAAGTTTCTCAGGATCCACATAAGAGTGAAAACATATGGTATCTGGCTTTCTCTGTATGACTTATTTCACTTAGCATTAACACTCTCCAGTTCCATCCACGTTGCTACAAAAGGCCATATTTCTTTCTCATTGCCATGTAGTATTCCATTGTGTATATAACCACAATTTCTTTATCCATTCACCAGTTGATGGACATTTAGGCTCTTTCCATAATTTGGCTCTTGTTGAAAGTGCTGCTATAAACATTGGGGTACAAGTGCCCCTATGCATCAACACTCCTGTATCCCTTGGGTAAATTCCTAGCAGTGCTATTGCTGGGTCATAGGGTAGATCTATTTTTAATTTTTTGAGGAACCTCCACAGTTTTCCAGAGTGGCTGCATCAGTTTGCCTTTCCACCAACAGTGCAAGATGGTTACGTTTCTCCACATCCTTGCCAGCATCTATAGTCTCCTGATTTGTTCATTTTGGCCACTCTGACAGGCGTGAGGTAGTATCTGAGTGTGGTTTTGATTTGTATTTCACTGATGAGGGGCGACATTGAGCATCTTTTCATGTGCCTGTTGGCCATCTGGATGTCTTCTTTAAAGAAGTGTCTATTCATGTTTTCTGCCCATTTCTTCACTGGATTATTTGTTTTTTGAGTGTGGAGTTTGGTGAGATCTTTATAGATTTTGGATACTAGCCCTTTGTCCAATATGTCATTTGCAAATATCTTTTCCCATTCTGCCAGTTGCCTTTTAGTTATGTTGATTGTTTCCTTTGCAGTGCAGAAGCTTTTTATCTTCATGAGGTCCCAATAGTTCATTTTTGCTTTTAATTCCCTTGCCTTTGAGGCAGTGTCAAGTAAGAAATTGCTGTGGCTGAGGTCAGCGAGGTTTTTCCTGCTTTCTCCTCTAGGGTTTTGATGGTTTCCTGTCTCACATTCAGATCCTTTATCCATTTTGAGTTTATTTTTGTGAATGGTGTAAGAAAGTGGTCTAGTTTCATCATTCTGCATGTTGTCCAGTTCTCCCAGCACCATTTGTTAAAGAGACTGTCTTTTTTCCATTGGATATTCTTTCCTGCTTTGTCAAAGATTAGTTGGTCATACTTTTGTGGGTCCAATTCTGGGGTTTCTATTCTATTCCATTGCTCTATGTGTCTGTTTTTGTGCCAATACCATGCTGTCTTGATGATTACAGCTTTGTAGTAGAGGCTAAAGTCTGGGATTGTGATGCCTCCTGCTTTGGTCTTCTTCAAAATTACTTTGGCTATTCAGGGTCTTTTGTGGTTCCATACAAATTTTAGGATTGCTTGTTCTAGCTTCAAGAAGAATGCTGGTGCAATTTTGATTGGGCTTGCATTGAATGTGTAGATAGCTTTGGGTAGTGTTGACATTTTAACAATATTTATTCTTCCAATCCATGAGCACAGAATGTTTTTCCATTTCTTTATATCTTCTTCAATTTCCTTCATAAGGTTTCTATAGTTTTCAGCATACAGATCTTTTACATCTTTGGTTAGGTTTATTCCTAGGTATTTTATGCTTCTTGGTGCAATTGTGAATGGGATCAGTTTCTTTGTCTTTCTATTGCTACATTATTAATGTATAAGAATGCAACTGATTTCTGTACATTGATTTTGTATGCTGTGACTTTGCTGAATTCATGTATCAGTTCTAGCAGACTTTTGGTGGAGTCTATCGGATTTTCCATGTATAATATCACGTCATCTGCAAAAAGTGAAAGCTTGACTTCATCTTTGCCAGTTTTGATGCCTTTGATATCCTCTTGTCGTCTGACTGCTGATGCTAGCACTTCCAACACTATGTTAAACAACAGCGGTGAGAGTGGACATCCCTGTCATGTTCCTGATCTCAGGGGAAAGCTCTCAGTTTTTCCCCATTGAGGATGATATTAGCCGTGCACTTTTCATAAATGGCTTTTATGATGTTTAAGTATGTTCCTTCTATCTTGACTCTTCAGGGTTTTTATTAAGAAAGATGCTGAATTTTGTCAAATGCTTTTTCTGCATCGATTGACAGGATCATATGGTTTGTATCTTTTCTCTCATTAATGTGTTGTATCACATTGATTGATTTGCAAATGTTGAACCAGCCCTGTAGCCCAGGAATGAATCCCCCTTGATCATGGCGAATAATTCTTTTTATATGCTGTTGAATTCTATTTGCTAATATCTTAAGAATTTTTGAGTCCATATTCATCAGGGATATTGGCCTGTAGTTCTCTTTTTTTTTTTTTTTCTGGGTCTCTGTCTGGTTTAGAAATGAAAGTAATGCTGGCTTCATAGATTGAGTCTGGAAGTTTTCCTTCCCTTTCTATTTCTTGGAACAGCTCTAGAAGGATAGGTATTATCTCTGCTTTAAATGTCTGGTAGAATTCCCCTGGGAAGCCATCTGATCCTGGACTCTTATTTGTTGGGAGATTTTTGATAACTGATTCAATTTCTTCACTGGTTATGGGTCTGTTCAATTTTTCAATTCCTGTTTGAGTTTTGAAAATGTGTGGGTGCTTAGGAATTTGTCCATTTCTTCCAGGTTGTCCAGTTTGTTGGCATATAATTTTTCATAGTATTGCCTGATAATTGCTTGTATTTCTGAGGGATTTGTTGTAATAATTCCATTTTCATTCATGGTTTTATCTATTTGGGTCATCTCCCTTTTCTTTTTGAGAAGCCTGGCTAGAGGTTTATCAATTTTATTTATTTTTTTCCAAAAACAAACTCTTGTTTTCACTGATCTGCTCTACATATTTTTTAGATTCTATATTGTTTATTTCTGCTCTGATCTTTATTATTTCTCTTCTTCTGCTGGGTTTGGGGTTTCTTTGCTGTTCTGCTTCTATTTCCTTCAGGTGTGCTGTTAGATTTTGTATTTGGGATTTTTCTTGTTTCTTGAGATAGGCCTGGATTGCAATGTATTTTCCTCTCAGGACTGCCTTTGCTGCGTCCCAAAGCATTTGGATTGTTGTCTTTTCATTTTCATTTGTTTCTATATATTTTTTAATTTCTTCTCTAATTGCCTGGTTGACCCATTCATTCTTTAGTAGGGTGTTCTTTAACCTCCATGCTTTTGGAGGTTTTCCAGACTTTTTCTTGTGGTTGAGTTCAAGCTTCATCGCATTGTAGTCTGAAAGTATGCATGGAATGATCTCAATTCTTGTATACTTATGAAGGGCTGTTTTGTGACCCAGTATATGATATATCTTGGAGAAGGTTCCATGTGCACTCAAGAAGAAAGTATATAGTGTTGATTTGGGATGCAGAGTTCTATATATATCTGTCAAGACCATCTGATACAGTGTATCATTCAGAGCCCTTGTTTCTTTATTGACCATGTGTCTAGATGATCTATCCATTTCTCTAAGTGGGGTGTTAAAGTCCCCTGCAATTACCACATTCTTATCAATAAGGTTGCTTATGTTTGTGAGTAGTTTTATATATTTGGGGGCTCCCGTATTCGGCGCATAGACATTTATCATTCATAGCTCTTCCTGATGGATAGACCCTGTAATTATTATATAATGCCCTTCTTCACCTCTTGTTATAGCCTTTAATTTAAAGTCTAGTTTGTCTGATATAAGTATGGCTACTCCAGCTTTCTTTTGAGTTCCAGTAGCATGACAGATAGTTCTCCATCCCCTCACTTTCAATCTGAAGGTGTCCTCAGGTCTAAAATGAGTCTCTTGTAGACAGCAAATAGATGGGTCTTGTTTTTTTTATCCATTCTGATACCTTATGTCTTTTGGTTGGAGCATTTAGTCCATTTACATTCAGTGTTATTATTGAAAGATACAGGTTTAGAGTCATTGTGATGTCTGTAGGTTTCATGCTTGTAGTGATGTCTCTGATACTTTGTGGTCCTTGCAACATTTCACTCACAGAATCCCCCTTAGAATCTCTTGTAGGGCTGGTTTAGTGATGATGAATTCCTTCAGTTTTTGTTTGTTTGGGAAGACCTTTATCTCTCCTATTCTGAATGACAGACTTGCTGGATAAAGAATTCTCGGCTGCATATTTTTTTCTGTTCATCACATTGAAGATTTCCTCCCATTCTTTTCTGGCCTGCCAAGTTTCAGTAAATAAGTCTGCCACTAATCTTATGGGTCTCCCTTTATATGTTAGAGCATGTTTATCCCTAGCTGCTTTCAGAATTTTCTCTTTATCCTTGTATTTTGCCAGTTTCACTATGATATGTCATGCAGAAGATCGATTCAAGTTCCATCTGAAGGGAGTTCTCTGTGCCTCTTGGATTTCAGTGCCTTTTTCCTTCCCCAGATCAGGGGAGTTCTCAACTATGATTTGTTCAAGTACACCTTCAGCCCCTTTCTCTCTCTCTTCCTCTTCTGGAATTCCTATTATACAGATATTGTTCCATTTGATTGCATCACTTAGTTCTTTAATTCTCCCCTCATACTCCTGGATTTTTTTATTTCTATTTTTCTTAGCTTCCTCTTTTTCCATAATTTTATCTTCTAATTCACCTATTCTCTCCTCTGCCTCTTCAATCTGAGCTGTGGTCGCCTCCATTTTATTTTGCACCTCATTTATAGCATTTTTTAGCTCCTCATGAGTATTTCTTAGTCCCTTGATCTCTGTAGCAATAGATTCTCTGCTATCATCTATCCTTTTTTCAACCCCAGCGATTAATTTTATGACTATTATTCTAAATTCTTGTTCCATTATATTGCTTAAATTGTTTTTGATCAATTCATTAGCTGTCGCTACCTCTTGGAGTTTCTTTTGAGGAGAATTCTTCTGTTTCATCATTTTGGATAGTCCCTGGGGTGGTGTGGAACTTCAGGGCACTTCCCCTGTGCTGTCTGGAGTAACTTGTGTTGGTGGGTGGGGCCACAGTCAGACCTGATGTCTGTCCCCAGCCCACCCCTGGGGCCACAGTCAGACTGGTGTGTACCTTATCTTCCCATCTCCCGGGGGCAGACCCTGGAGACTGGGTCCCTGTCTGGGCTACTTGCACACTGCCAGGCTTGTAGTACTGCTTTGATGGGATCTGGTATATTAGCCGGGGTGGATCTGCAAGGTGCACAGAGGCGGGAGGGGCAGGTTTAGCTTGCTTTGCTGCTTTGCCGTCAGTGGTCCCCTGCAGGAGGGGCCCTGCAGCACTGGGAGGGAGGCAGACCAGTCAGAGGGATGAATCCACAGGAGCACAGCATTGGGTGTTTGCATGGCACAAGCAAGTTCAATGATGGGAACTGGTTTCCTTTGGATATTCAGCTGGGGGATGGGAGAGGGAGATGGCACTTCCCAGTGCCTTTGTTCCCCGCCAAGCTGAGCTCTGTCTTCCGGGTCTCAACAACTCTCCCTCCAGTTGTCCTCTTGCCCTCCCACTCTCTGAGCAGAGCTGTTGACTTATAACATTCCAGATGTTAAGTCCTGCTGGCTGTCAGAACTCACGCACTCCAGCCCCTCTGCTTTTGCAAGTCAGACCAGGGGGCTCTGCCTTGCAGGACAGGCTACCACTCCACTGCCCCAGCTCCCTCCCGCCAGTCCGTGTAGCAAGCACTGCCTCTCCGCCCTTCCTACCCCCTTCTGTGGGCCTCTTGTCTATGCTTGGCTCCGGAGAGTCTGTTCTGCTAGTCTTCTGGCGGTTTTCTGGGTTATTTAGGCAGGTGTGGGTGGAATCTAAGTGACTCCCAGGATGAGGTGAGCCCAGCGTCCTCCTATGCTGCCATCTTCTCTGGAGATCTGGGAAAGTTATTTAGAATACAACTTTGTTGGGAAAATAAAATACCGAAAAGTCCGTAAGAGTCCAATCAAAGTTCAGTCACACTGAGGTAGTATTTATGTTCAGAAAGGAAGTTCTAGAAAATTGGGAAGACTACATCATGTATAAAACAGCATTTAGCATAAACAAACAGAATTTTTTTAGTTCACTTATGAAATTAGAAAGTTTTCCCTAAATATACAGGAAAAGTTACTCACACAACAATGACCTATACCATCACATGGAATGATGGAGGCCTTTTAGTAACTTTTAATAGTGATCAAATGAACTTTAGCTTAATATAAAAGAGAAAGCAAAATGGAATGGGATTTTGAGCTGCTGTTTTAACAGTTAATCTTTATTTCCCAAGTCACTCATTTACCTGATACACCCTTACACTATTCTCACAGTAAAACAGATAGCAGGGTAAGTGCTGATGTGTGGCAGATAAAACACACATGCTGCTAAAGAAAAAGCAGTCCCTGCACTAGTGGAACTTCAGGTCTAGAGGTGCATACACAGTAATCAAAAATCACAGGAACAGAGGCACCTGGGTGGCTCAGTTGGTTCAGCAACTGACTTGGCTCAGGTCATGATCTCATGGTTTTGTGAGTTCAAGCCCCACATCAGCGTCTGTGCTGACAGCTCAGAGCCTGGAGCCTGCTTCACATTCTGTGTCTCCCTCTCTCTTTGCCCCTCTCCCGCTCACACACACACACTCTCTCTCTCCCTCAAAAATAAACATTTTAAAAATTTAAAAATCACAGGAACAAACTGAAGTTATAACTATGGTAAATGTTACCAAAAGAGGTTCTAAACTTAGAACCTCTGTTTCATGGAAGTTTCACGGAAGATCTGAGTGAAACCTCCAGTGAACTTGGTGTCCTTCTGTCTAGTGGACAGTTTCAGTCTTCACCCTCAATGGCCTCTCAGGCAGTGATGACCACTGCTGTGTTGAAACATCTTCTTTCCTTGGCTCTAGTGGCACAACAAAATCCCATTTTTACTCTTACTCTTTATGCTTCTCATTACCTCTCTCCTTCACTTAATCAACCTTCTTTATCTTGCTATTAAATGCTGATGCTCTTTGAGGTGTGACCTTAGACCTTCTGTCTCCTCTTTCTCTATTTTTAATTTTTAAAGTTTATTTATTTTGAGAGAGAAAGCATGAGCAGGGGAGGGACAGAGAGAGGAGAGAGAGAGAGAGAGAGGATCCTAAGCAGGTTCTGCACTGCCAGCACAGAGCCCAGTGGGGGACTCAATCCCATGAACCATGAGATCATGACCTGAGCTGAAGCCAGAAGCCCCATCAACTGAGCCACCCAGGTGCCTGCCCCTTCTCTTTCTGTATTTTCTCAGGTGACTTCATCCTCATGGTTTCAACTGCCTATAAAGATGATCATATATTTTATTCCTAGGAGATCTCCACTAGGCTCTACTTACATGTCTGAAGGGTCCCACAAATGTATCATGTCTAAACCCAAAGTCCCATCCCCCTATTTCTTTTATTTTTATTTTTTGGAGAGAGAGTGTGAGAGCATGAGTGAGCACACCATGCGAGCTGGGGAGGAGCAGAGGGAGAGAGAGAGAATCTCAAGCAGGCTCCACACTCAGGGCAGAGCCTGGCATGGGGATTGATCCCACAACCCTGGGATGGTGACCTGAGCCAAAATCAAGAGTCTGAGGCTCAACTGACTGAGCCACCCAAGTGCCCTGCCACCTGTTTCTTTTCAGGAGTTCTTCATCTCAACTTCTCACTAGTAATGCAAATCATGTGATTAGAAGTAATCTTTGACATTTTTTTCATGAACTGTATTTACCCAAGTACTAAGTACTGATGATTTTTTACAGCCTACACATTTCTGAAGTATGTCCATTTCTATCCGTCTCTTTAAAGCACTGTTTTTATTTCAAGCAACCTCTCTTTCTGGGACAACTGCATTGGCTTTTAATTGGTCTTCCTCCAACTGTCCTCATACTTTTATAATACATTATCCTCATCGTAGTCCACCCACTATTGTACTATAAATTATACTGGTTTTTAGAGCACTTTAATAATTTTTCTTCTTAAAGATAAAGAACAAGTTTGTCATCAGGCCTCCAGGGCTCTGTACGATTTAATCATCACTCATTCCTAGAAGATAAAAATCTCCCTCTCCATTCCAGCTAACCCCTTTAGTGATATGGTCATGTGTGTGGCTGATAGCACCAAAATGCCTGAGTTTGTACTCCTATACCACACTTGGTACCATGTGACCTGCTGTATATTATCTAACTTTGTTGTTAAGTTTCCTTCCTTGTAAAGTGTGACTAATAATAGTATCTATTTCATAGGCTTGTTAGGGAGATTCAGTGAATTCATAAATGTAAAATGTTTAGAAAAAGGTCTGGCACATTATAAGCACTAGATGAATATTAGCTACCAATATTATCTTCTGCCATTTGCACCATGTATCTCACCTTTGCAGCACTTGCCAATTTCAATTTTTATGTTTTTTTGATTATTTTCTGATAATGGCGACCTCCACCATTAGGTAAAACCTTTGCTGGTCTACTTTCACCTTACCAGGTAAGGAGAGGGTTTCAAGGAGGAGGAATTGTTCAATATAGCTAAATGTAGTTGAGTAGCCAAGCAAAGGGAGAGACTTTATAATATCTATGCATGATAAGATTTAAATAGCATTTTGTTTTACACGGAGATCTTGAAAAGAGCCATTTCAGAGAGTTGTGGGGTTAGATGCCAGAATACAATGAGTTAATAATTGAATAGAATATAAGAAACTAGAAACAGTTAATTAATCCTATGCCTCTCAAATTGGACAACTCTCCAGGTGATCTGTATCTCACTGTCCAATGCTGTAGCTGCTAGTATTGAGCATTTGAGATGTGGCTGTTCAAAGTGACATGCTCTTTATGTATACATATATAGATTTGTGTGTGTGTGTGTGTTGACGCACAAATTTATTTATCTATCTCTGTATTCCAAAGATTTAGTATAAAAATGAATGTAAAATACCAATTTCACTTGATTTCATGTTGAAATTATGGTATTTTTAAATGATACTTGATTTTTCTTAAAGAGGCTTATATAAAATATAAAATCATATATATGGGGTGCATTGCATTTCTATTGTGCAGCAATGATTTATACTGTTTTTAAGGAGATAAGCTGATTGCTGTTTGAACATTATAATATTTTATTAATATTCTCCATGTTTTTAATATTTTGCATATTGGTACTGGTCCAGAGATCACACTTTGAATAGCACTGTATTGGACAACATATAAAACAAGTTTTGTTTCACAAGTAACATCACAGAAAATAATGGAATAAGGCCTAAAAATACTGGTCCCTCCACTGAAACAATCATAAACTGACAAAGATTAAGAGAATCAACTGTTTTGGAACTGTGGGATCTAATGAGAAATCTTCAGGTAGCTGGAGACGGCTGAATGAAGGGCAGGATGGCTAAAATTCAGTGAGAGGGCCTTATGACATTGCATCACATCACCCAGACAGAAAAAAACCAAAATGCCCAGTACCCAACACATGCACCGAAAAGACTCAGAGGACCCTAGGCTTCCACCTATGGTGGGTCTGTGGACTCTGTGCAAACAGTGGGTATGACTCCAAGGCACAGCCAAAGGCAGAGTTTAAGGAAGTCATTTGAGGAAATCTATGTTGGGCCACTGGTGATCATTGAGATAACAGAATAACCACTTTAGTGACCACATGAAAGCAAGGGTTACAGTCTTGCAAAAACTATCTGGAAAAGTCACTGAACAAATGTACATCTATCGTTAACCAAATATTAACAGCAAATTCTGAGGAAAGGGGAGAATCTGATCTGAGCTACCACAGTGTCATAAAGAACTACTTCACACTATCCAGGATGCCTACAATAAAATCTTGAAAATAAAGAGTTTCAGTGGGATTTGGAGAAATTTGGAAACCTGATACATTGATTATGGGAATGTAAAGTGGTTCAGTCACCCTGGAAAACAGCTTGGAAATTTTTCAAAAAGTTAAACATAGAATTACCATATGATCCAGCAATTCAACCCCAAGGTACATATCACCCCCAAGTTAAAAATTGGTACTCAAACAAATACACATGCATTCAGGTTCATAGTAACAGTATTCACAATACCCAAAAGATGGAAACAGCCCAAATGGTCATTGATGGATAAATGGATAACAAATTGTGTTTTGTACATACAACAAAATATTATTTAGGCATAAAAAGTAATGGGTGTACTAACAGTTGCTAAAACAAGGATGAACCTTAAAAACATTGTGCAAAGTAAAATAAATAAGACACCAAAGGTCACATATCTTGTAAATTGTGTGAATTTACCTTAAATATCCAGAATAGGTAAATTGATACAGACAGAAGACAGATCATTGGTTGTAATAAGCTTGGAAAAGGGGGCCATAAGGAGTAATAGGATACATGGTTTTCTTTTCATATGATGAAAATATTTGGAAACTAGGTAGAGGTGTGGTTGCTCAATTTTGTAATGTACAAACAGCCACAAAATTGTTCACATTAAGATGGTTAATTTTGTGCTATGTGAATTTCATCTCAGTAAAAAAAAGGGGGGGGGGGCGGAGAAGAAGCTTGGCTTCAGTGAAGAGAGAAATAGAGCATTTATTGTGGGGTAATTGGTGCCTGAAGTAGGTTGTTATTTCCTTTTTAATTACTCATCTAGGAGTGATTTGAACTTGGTGAAATACTGTTGGACAGGAAATAAGAGAGAGAAGGCAAGGGAAACAAGGCAGAGAAGAAATAGTCAACAAAGTCAGTTATAGAAGTAACTATGAATATAGAACAATGATTGAAAGTGGGGGTTGTTCCCACTTGGCAGGACTCATTTTATCTTTGAAATAAGAGTAAAAATATCTTTGAAGAGATGGGTACAAAGTTCAAAGAGAAGTGTTTAAGAACATTTGAAATGCTCTAATAGAGAAGGGAAGAGAGAGCCGCATATGAAGTCACATAAGAGTTGAGGACCCAAATGAATTTTAAGATGACTCATTTATAGAGTTGCATATGTACATATCTTTGTGTGCTTGAGCATATGTGGTATGTTTCCAGAACAATCAGCTGTCTAACTGTAAACATTAACACACACACACACACACACACACACACACACACGTCTGGATTGGTCTAGCCTTACAGTTTTGTCAGATGGGTGTTAAGGACATCAATGAAGCAGGGAGTTGAAGATGGAATGGTGGCATATGGTCACTAAAAGTGAACATTTTAATTCAACAGTTGAGAAATAAAGCAGGCATTGCTAGTGGACTGCTCAGCCATGGGACAGTGTGGCTGAGTTAGGATGGGGGCAAGTTATTGAAAATGAGGTCATGGATTTGGGTCAGGAGGTTGAATGAGCTATACACATGTATGCTGAAGTCCCCAAGGATGATTGCAGGACTTGGGGTGAAGGAGACAACACACACATTCTTCAATGAAAGAAGAAAAGGAATGAAAATGGGACAGCAACAATAGAGTTAGATATCCGGTGGTAAAGTCCTGGTCTGGACACGGCATTAGCAAGTGAGGGGATAATCAACTTCTCTGTCCCTCATGGGGAGAGGCATATTTAACTGAAGAGGGTAGTGCCATCACAAAAACAATCTAACTGATGAGACTTTTACAGGAAATATGCATCGAACTGAAGAAAGGTGATCAACCTGGAAACAAAGAAAAAGCCAACAGTATACCTACCCCTGGTGTTTCCCAAACAGTCTCAATTATGGGGATGGGAAGAACCTGAGAATGAGAAAGGTGTTCCCTGATGAAGGTGAAGCTGTTTCCTCAGGTTTACCCGAGTCTGCACTAAAGTTTCTAACCTTATTCGTATCCCTTTGTTCTTAGTCCACAAAGTCCAAAGAATCCTCTGCAGGCTAATCCAGTTTTCTAGCAACTCAGGTGCCAAAAATTGGAAACCATCAGAGTATCAGGTTTGTATGTCATGGATCTAAGTGTGGATACACTAAAATGTGTATTCTTTATTGTGATAAAACAAACCTACATTCTGATTTGTCAATCGTCTTCTCCTGAACTTAGCTACAGTGTATTTATAAATTGATTAAAATGTATATAAAAATGATACATCCAGGACATCATTGGATATTCTGTTTACATATAATGCTATAAAACAGAGCATCCAACATCTGGATATTTAAAAATCCTGGATGAGTGTGTGAAATTTTTAGTTCAATGCCCAATTCCTCATTAAAACATATGCAGAAGCCTCTGTATTTTTACTTCCTCCCAAGACTGAAAGCTGAAAAATACCATGTGAGTATTGACTCAACTGATTGGCAACATGTCCGCTTTGAAGTAGTCATGCACCAAGTTATAATAAGATGCACTCTGAAAGGTCTGTAATTATGTAGTTTTATAGAACACAGTAACGGAGCTGGTTTAACTGTCTACTGTGCAAATATGCATGAACGCAACTCTAATGACCTAATATTTACTTAGAACACCATAGCTCCTTGAGGTTTGTAGGTGGGGGCGATTTTACCAATAAGTATTTGAGTTAAATAGAGAAAACAATACCTTTTGAATTATTTATTAGTGAATTGAAGAAAATCTAGAAAAAACTCTAGATCATAATATTCCTAATAGTGCCATTAGGTTCAATCCCAAGCTTCAGTTCTATACATATCATGTTTCTACTTTTTGTTTTTAATACGTCTATATCAATTACTCAAATACCTTTCATGCTGATACTGAAGTGACCTGTGATTATCCATCTCTATTCACAAATCTATACCAAAGAAAAATTGCTGAACAACCATAAGTCAAATGGAGCCGACTTGATAAATTTGTACCAAGACTATTTGAGAAGACAAATTTCACAACTTGTGCATGAATATTAAACATAGGGCATGAAGATTCCCTTGATGTTTGGAATAGAAAAAGGTAACAAATTACAGAATCAACAAAGGCCATATACCCAAAATATTCATTAGCAATGTTATTAGTCATTTATCATCAGCTTTGGGGGCTCCTTAACCTATCAAATTTTGTTATATCTGACTAAAATTTGGAGTTTCCCATGATACAGAGCTCTAAAAAATACATTATGAATAGGTTATTCAGCAATATAGATTTTCCTAATCTGTGTTTTCTTTAAATATTATTGGAAAATAAAATGAGTCATTTATAAATTCCACTATTTTATTTTTTGATTATTATTACACAAAACATGAAGAGGAAGTACTGTATTTTCTGTATCCAGTATCATAATCCAAAAGTAATCATATTAATGGTTTCACAAGTAATCTTTCATATAATTTCCTATAGCTTCAAAGACATACACGCAGGTGCATTTTACACTTAATAAATTACAACTTTGTGTGTTTCCTCCTTAACAGTGTCATGAGCCTTTTTCCAGATATTACACACAGTGATATTTCATAGTAATGACTGAAAAAAAATTTCATGGTATGACCACTGATGTGCTCATAAACTGGTCATGTTGAGGGTCCCCAGGACCACCTCCAAGTTTGGTGATTTGCTAGGAATACTTATAGGACTCAGCACATAGTTGAACCTATTTAGAGCAGTGATGTATTACAGCAAAAGTAAACAAGACCAAGTGAGTAAAGAAAAAAGGTACATGGGGCAAGTTTCAGAAGAAACTAAGGGCCAGCTTCCAAGAGTCCTCTCTCAGTAGAGTCAAAGACAACACACATAATTCCTCTAATATTGAATTCTGACAATATATGTGAAACATTATCTACCTGCAAAGCTCTTTAGAAACTCAGTTCCCAAGATTTTTATTTGAAACTGGTCAGGTAGATAACCTTATGACTAGCACATATTAAGATTCCAGACTCTCAGAAAGAAAGCAGGTATTCTCTATAATCCACATCATTTGCACAAACAGTTTAGGCACAATATAGGCTATTATAAGTTAGGGAATGGTGACAACCCTCCTAAAATCCGGCTTCCCAGACACTAGGTAAGAATTGTAATTATAGGCCTGCTATGCTGACTCTTCTGGATACTAGCTCTCTAGGAAAAAGAGGAAAAAAACCCACTGACTTGTATTGTTTGCTAATTTCATGGTGTAAATACTCCTATCAGGGACAAGTTCAAGTTACTAACACGATGATACTGAATGTGGAGTTGGGAAGAGATTCAAATAATTGGCTGTCCATGAGATGGTACAAAGTGTCTCCAGCACACTGCTGGAAATACCATTATTTATGACATAATTCCTAAGAGTATGTGCCTATAATAAACTCTTCATCAATCACTGGAATATATATATATATACATATATTACACACACACATATATGTGTGTGTGTGTGTGTGTGTGTGTGTAGTCAACTGAAGTTAAATTAAAAAGAGAAAATAAGTTAGAAACCTTAGACATTAGAGACAACCCTACAGTCTCCATGACTGCCTGTTCTAACTGAACATGTGGAATAAGAGTGGTTCCCTCCCCAACAACCTATGGATAGTAAAATTTCAGAGCCACAAGGAACTCAATTCACATCTCACATTTCATAAGTAAAAAAAAAAAAAAACTAAGAACCAGAGAATATAAGTGATCTTCCAAGGCTCCCCCTCCATTAATTATGGGCCAACTAGCAGAGATAAGAATCTAGTTTGCATGAGTGCTTGCACCATCATCCTCAATAATTAGAAATAAACCCTAAAATAAAATTAGAAATCATTCATGAATTTTAGATTCAAAGACTTAAAAAGGTAATCAAATTCCTTGACCCCATCAGAAACCTAACTATATATGCAAAAATCATAGGTACAAAGAGAGAGTAGTTGTGATAAAAAATGAACAAACTCCTCTTCTTAGTAAAGAATTAAAACATACAGGCTAAAGAAGACAAACCAAGAGATATAATATTTCACATTTGCAAAGATAGTAACAGAGAAAACTAAGACCAGGAAAAGTGGAGGTCAACTGAGGAGAGGGAAAGAGAATTTTAATATTTCACTTTATAACCTTCTATATTCTATTTTTACACATGTATTTGCATTTTTATATTTTAAAGATAGAATATATTTTTAAAAGACAGTAAAAGGCTGGGAATCCATATAGTCATAGTAGTTATGCCTGGATTGTACAAGTGATGAATAAAGTGATTTTAAAAATAAATAAATTCAGGGGTGCCTGGGTGGCTCAGTTGATTAAGCATCCAACTCTTGGTTTCAGCTCAGGTCATGACCTCATGGTTCATGGGATTGAGCCCTGTGTCATGCTCTGTGCTGACAGTGTGTGGAGCCTGGTTGGGATTCTCTCTTTTCTCTCTCTGCCTCTCTCATGCTTGCACCTCTCTCTCAAAATAAATAAACATTAAAACAAACTTTAAAAATATAAATAAAAATAAGGTGATTTTTTTGTTTTGCATTTCTCAATTTTTCTACGTGAACATTTATTATTTTATTATAAAATTAAATCTGTTTACTGTTATTATTATTAATCTCAAAGAGTGAACAAAAATGACATACAAATTGCTATTTATAACTGGAAGACGCTAGTCTAAGCTAAGTCTCTTTTGGCACTAAAATTCCAGATTTCTATATTAAAAGGGTATAGCCACAATTAAATCCAAGAAAGTGTGACTATTCTCCTAAATGTTACAACAAATATGTAGTAGATATCAGATTAAAAGAGTTATCTGAAATTATTCTAATGTTACAAAATCTCTCTCCCTGTTCCCAGCTTGAAGTCTTTCTAATGCGCTCTCTCAATGAGCACAAAGAAAGTTGTGGGGGACATGATGGCTTTTGGGAACACAAACAGCAATATCTAACACAATACGTTAATAAGCTATTATATGCATATTTATCACAGAAGAGACAGGAAGAATATTTTAAATGATGATAATGCATAACATAGAGTACATAAAGTCTTACACAGCTTTACATATGTTAAAGACTAAACTTAAATTCAGCTTTTACTTTTTATATGAAGGTGTTCAGTTTATAATCTGGTGTGCCATCTTTTTCTTTCCAATTGGAAATATTCACATAAAACTGAGCTTAAGCATCTATTTTACAAAATACTTAATTGAAAACATTTAGCAAACCTTTCTAAATAGCTCAAAGATAAGATTCAAATAATATTAAAGATAAAATATTGTCTTTGGGAGGAAAAAAAGAGAAGCTGAAAAAGAGAGTATGTATCTTCTGTGTGCCTCTGGGAAAATTTCTAGTGAACAGGATTTGAGCTAGATAATTTAATTTTTCAGAGGTACAATAAATCAAGTGTGTGAATTTAATTTCTTATGACCCTGTCTTCTTTCTATGATTCTCCATGTTATTATATTAAGACAAATACTAGAATTACCATGTCACTGCTAAGTGATAATCACTACTTTCTTTTGCCTTGACTGCTTTGTCTTAAAATGTCCCAGGGTAGGTTTTGATAACCCAGAGTATGACCAAACGAGATTATCCTTTGAAAAATTATAAACTTATTTGTATTAGCCCACATTTCTACTCTTAGACAAAAATTACATTTCTGGCAGTATTTTAAAGTCTCATATCCACAAATAGTCTCCTTTATATATGAGGAATAATGGGAAAGGGGGAGATAGGAAAACATACAGGCACTGAGAACAGAACAGAGGCATATCTCAAACGGGTACACTTTAAAATAATACCTGAATAATAATCAATTTATTCAGCCACTCAGTTATTCATTTACTTTTTCAGCAAATATATGTTGAAAACTTACATAGTGCTCAGTGCCAGAAAAATCTCTACACACTTTGAAATTTTTCAAGATTTCAACTGAGAATTATGAGGAAGAAACTGTGCTAAAAAACCTCGACAAGGATCTGAAGTTCTATTTAACTTCTGCTGGGAGACTGGATTCTGACCCCAGTGTTTTCCAGTCACTAGCAAGCAGTTCCACAGTGAACAGAATAACTCCATGGAACCATAAAACCAACATGATGTGGCTTTTCCTACTTCTATGGCCATCACTTGGGCCAAATCTTCTGATATCCACTCACTTAATTCGTGGTTGAATTGGACTTTGGATTCCATGTAGGAGAAAGGATGGTTCTGAGTAGGGACAAGTCTTAAGAATGTATCCTTTCTTCTAGTCTTCCTTCCATTCACTTTATGCTAAAGTCCCTGAAAGCCTCAGGCCAATGAGTGGCTCTTTGTGAAAGGACTCCTCCAGAAAAGATTGAATAGAATGGGAAAAGGAATGGAGACACTGAGTTTAAAGACTAAAAATCTTAGTGAGGTAGAATCTGTAATTTATTCACATATTTTCAGGGTAAAATGTGGAAGAAGAAACATGGTCTACAGTCTTCTGAAGATCAAGACTAGGGCCTATAGGTAAGGTGTACAAGATGTTTTCTGATTCAATATAGGATCTTTCTAAATTCTGGAGTTCCCTGAATTATGAAATGACTTGCCCTACAAAGCAATGAATTTGGATGTGTGCAAAATGTCTTTTTGTTGGATGTTGTGAAACAAATTCCTATATTAAGCTAGTCATACTATTTAATGGATTCTAAGAGGTCCTGTCCAACTTCAAGATTCAGTGCTTTTATAGTTTGTCTTCCAGGAAGGAAAACTGGCATATTCTTTTGAATTAGGACATGGTTTAGCATCTCTGGGCCCTGATATAGTTTAGCATCTCTGGGCCCTGATAGGGAATTGTGTTTTCACATAGATACAATTTGAATAGAGGATCCTGTACTGGCTATTTGGTCTTGAACAAGACGCTTAAAATTTCAGAGCTTTCATTTCTCACTCAGTTTAAGGAATAACAGGGTAGGGCCACAATCTCTTCTCTAAAACCCTCATGGCCACATGGTTTTGAATTCAGAAATTTCCAGATATTGCAAAGTCAAAAAGTACACTTTGTTGTGTATATCAGATAATACTGCTAGTGGGAACTGAGGCCATATGTGCTAATAAAACCCATTAATAATTTGCCAAGTATTCCTATGAATTCAAAGAAATCATCTATAAAATAAATGAATCCATATTGATACGGGTCAGACTTTACCACCAAATAATTTTTTAAGTGGTTTCACACTTAACGAATGGCAGAATTACACCTCTCTGGGAGAATGCTATGAGATTTAAGTCAGTTAAACATGGGAGAATGCCATGGGAGAATAGGTGCTGTTAATGGCCAAATTCCTGATTTTTACCATTGTGGCCTTGAGATAAATTTTAAGATTTATACTTGTGACTTGGAGACTCAGCTTGAAACCAGCTTGGTTAGTAGCTCTATGTTGTAGAAAATGTACTAAATAGCATCAAATTTCTGGGTCTGGTATAGGTGTACAACACCTATGACATGCAGTGGTCACTCTTGGTGACCCAGGCTCCTGCTGCCAACTGACTGCTACTCCTTAACATCATAGTTTTGCCCTTGACCAAACAGGAGCCACTGTGACGAGGAGGCTAGCCTCTGTCCCTACCCCACAGCCAATGACTAACACAGGGAGTACAGAATCTGGCTCCCTTGCCTCAAACTGAGACCATCTCTGAGGTGCCATTTAGGCTTGAGGGCTCCTCATGCTGGACAAGGCCATGAACCCATATTCTTGCTTATTACATTTTCCTGCCTTCTGCTTTCTTCACTGCCTTAAATCATTCACCTGAGAGTACTCCCTCAAAAAATCACGTATACCCAATCCCTGTCTCAAGCTCTGCTTCTAGAAAAGCCAACTTAAGGGGCGCCTGGGTGGCGCAGTCGGTTAAGTGTCCGACTTCAGCCAGGTCACGATCTCGCGGTCCGTGAGTTCGAGCCCCGCGTCAGGCTCTGGGCTGATGGCTCGGAGCCTGGAGCCTGTTTCCGATTCTGTGTCTCCCTCTCTCTCTGTCCCTCCCCCGTTCATGCTCTGTCTCTCTCTGTCCCAAAAATAAATAAAAAACGTTGAAAAAAAAAATTAAAAAAAAAATTTAGAAAAGCCAACTTAAGACAACATTCAATGTGATTTCTTTATGAACTGTTCATGCATATGCTTATTTAATTGTAAAGATCCTAAAGCATTCACCTGTTGCACTATTATACCCAAATATAATAAAAAGGATCCCAGACTCTGAGACTAGTCAGTCCAAATCTATTAATCGAGTTGTACAACCTTTATGAGCATCAATATCCTCATTACAAATAATGTTATGTACACCGCAGTGGATATAAAGTGCCTTAAAACAACTGACAGAGCATGCATATAATAAATTGACATTTCATGCCCTCATAAGATTCACTGTTGGCTTTTGGCATTCATAAGCTCTATGCACATTTGTCAATCATCAAATCCTTTTCTGTCTACTGATGGAATTTGGGCCTAAAGTTTAATGAGATGAAAACCACAGCATCATCACTTGTAGACCTTTCTTATTGTTACATTGCTTCTGTTTGGGATGGAAATATTTTCTTAATCTTGTGGTAGGAGCCATTTGTCATGGGCTTACACCTTTCAGTATATAAATGTTACACAAAATACATGATAACTCTTGTACCTTTCTACTCTTATCTTAAAGCCAAACCCCTGCCATTTCCTGAAGAGGTCTGTTCACTATAAAAAGAGGTTGACTGCACTGTTGGTGAGAGTGCAAACTGGTGTAGACACACTGGAAGGAGGTGTGGAATGGAGGCCCTCAAAAAGTTAAAAACAGTAACTACCCTACAATACAGCATTTACACTACTAGGTATTTACCCAAAGGATACAAAAATACAAAAACACAGATTTGAAGGGGTAGATGCACTTCAATGTTTATAGAAGCATTATAAACAATAGCCAAACTACAGAAAGAGCCCAAATGCCCATCAATTGATGATTGTATAAAGAAGATGTGAGGTGTATATGTGTGTGTGTGTGTGTGTGTGTGTGTGTGTAATTCGATGGACTATTACTTAGCCATCAAAAGAAATGAAATCTTGCCATTTGCAATGACATGGATGGAGCCAGAGTATATTATGCTAAGTGAAATAAGTCAGATAAAGATAAATACCATGTGATTTCACTCATATGTGGAATATAGGAAACAAAACAGATGAACATATGGTGGGAAGAGAGAAAGAAAACCTTAAGAAACTCTTAATGATAGAGAACAAAATGTGGGTTGATGGAGGGAGGTGGGGGGGACGGGCTAAATGGGTGACGGATATTGAAGAGGGCACTTGTTACGATGAGCACTGTTATATGTAAGTAATGAATCACTAAATCCTATTCTTGAAATAAATATTACTCTATATGTTAACTAATTAGACTTCAAATAAAAATTTGGGAGGAAAAAAAAAGAGGTTGATGCAAACAGCCACATCACATCAGAAGGTACACAGAAGCAGCTATTTTTATTTGAGCTCTGCTCTGTCATCTCTGAGAATCTTGACTGGAAGAGCCTCAAGTCAGAAATGACAACACCCACATGGCTTTATATCAACCATACTCCAGGAGATGCCCTTTCCTGGCCATCTTTCTGGATGGAAAAGAAATCTCAAGAATAAATTTCTGCAAGGAAAATTCTGTAAGGAACTAGTAAGGAAGAGACTTGCAATCACTCCTATTTATTGATCATCTTTTTTCCCAGTACAATCATGCACACATGATATAATCAATCCCATTTTCTTGATAAATCAACCAAAGCCCAGAGAATGTAGTCATTTTGTCAAGTTATATATTAGTAAATAGAGATATTGCCGTTTGGACCCAGACCTGTATGACTCAAGTATCACACTGTCTATGTACACTATCCATACCAATTTTCAAGATATTGATTAAATCCCCAAAGCTAGGCATTTAATACCTTTTTTAGGGTTAGCTTGAATTAGAAGGTCAAAGAAGTAGACAGAGCCTCTATAGCATAAGAGAGAGATAAGAAGACATTCAAATTATGCTTATAATTAGTTTCAGATTTTGTGAAGCATAAAAAATATATAAATTATAACAAATGAATTTATTAACCTAGGTTTAATGTTACTTGAATCAAATGGAATCTATTAGGGATAGATAATTGGTAGATGAGTAGATAGGTAATACCTTCCAGAAACCTTTCAGATACCCCCAGATTTTTCCAGCCTCACAACTATAGTACTAATCAATTCCCCCAACTTATGAAAACTAATATCTTTGTATAAAATGAAGACTGAAATTTTGTCATGAAACAAAAAATCTTCATTTTGAGAACTATGCAAATATAAATATGTACCTTCTGTGGAGTTTAAAAGGTCAAGGGATATCCCAGAAACTTGACACTGAAACAACACTATTTGTGGCTTTGCAGGATTGAGTAATTTGCTGAAATCTAAAAAGATGCTTACCTACATTGAGATGTTTGATTCCTAACTGTTGTGTCATCTGCCTCCTCTAATTTTCACTGTTGGTTGAAAGAAAAAATATAAAATTGCAAAATCCAAATCCCACAGCCCTAACATCAAATAAATATCCATGAAGTAATCTTTTAGTATGTCAGAGTGGGAGAGAATTATGCTAGGGGAATATGTCTACTGCCATTACATTTATTTCATTACAATTTCATGGAATTTAACTAAATGGAACTTTGAATGGATGGGAAGCTTCCAAACCTGAATAAAGAAAAAGCAGACAGACAGATTCCTAATTGGCTTTCCAAGAAGAAATACTACCTTGTGAAATATAAATAAAAAACAAACAAAAAAAACAAAACAGTGTTGACTGTACATTATATCCACTTTGGGGTACTGTGAATATTGTATACATTTTACTTAATCTGAAATAAATACGTAAGCTTTATTTTAAGCTATTTTATATATTTTGTGCCTTCTTTTATTCTTTTTTAAAAATATTATTTATTTAGAGAGAGAGTATGTGTACACACACACACACACACACACATGAAAGGGAGAGGGGCAAAGAGAGGGAGAGGGAGAATCCCAAGCAGTCTCTGTGTTGTCAGCACAGAGCTCCCAATGGGGCTCAATGTCACGTACTGGGAGATCACAGCTTGACCCAAAGTTGAACACTCAACTGACTAATCCACCCACGTGCCCTACCTTCCTTTATTTTTAATGTCCTTTCCTTTCTTTCCTCCCTTCCTCCCTTCTTCTCTCTCTCCCTCCCTTTTTCTTTCTTTCTTTTCTTTCTTTCTTTTTCTTGTTGCAGTTTCCAGTGGCATAGG
Source organism: Panthera uncia (assembly GCF_023721935.1). NCBI lineage: Eukaryota > Metazoa > Chordata > Mammalia > Carnivora > Felidae > Panthera > Panthera uncia. The sequence goes on along the minus strand of NW_026057578.1, from coordinate 32,419,113 downwards.
GCTGGAAGAAAATGGAAATGTCCACAGAGAGAAGATGAGGATCATTTTAGCAATCATTATGAATATTTTAAAACAGATATAATTGGACCCAGCAATTCCACTTCTTATAATTTTTTTCTCATAAAAATAGTGACACTAACATATACCTATAAAGATGTTCCTTTTTAATCATTTACAGTTGCTAAGAAAAGAAACAAACCAACCACAGACTGGTTAAATTCATAAGCTCTCTAAAAGACAAAATGTTCCACAACTGTTAAAATTAAAAGAATGTACCAACTTGGAAAACAGTCAATGATACACTGAGTGGGGGAGAGAGGAAGATGTGGGCAAGTTGTCACACATGTACAACATAATTTTATTTAAAAAAAAAACACACAAATAACTGAATATATCATTGTCATGACCTAAGAACCAGCACCACAAAGTCAGTCAAAGCCATGAAAAACTCAAAAGGATAGCATGTAAATATCCAAGGAGAAGTAACTCTAATGAATTAAAAGAAGAAAAGAATTTACAATAGGATGGAGTAATAAATAAATGGGACAAGAGAGTCAACAAAAGGGCCAGATAATAAATACTTACAGTTTTGTGGTACATGTTGCAAGTACTCAACTCCACCACTGTAGTACAATAGCAGCCGCAGACTATATGGATCTCTTAATGTTTATTTTTGCATCTTGCACTTGTGGACCTCTTCTTAAGTATCATCCTTCCATATTTCCTTACTTGGCTTCTTTCTTATCCTCTACCTCTGAGAATTTTATGAGCTTATACCATAGTCTATGTGATTTAGAAGGTGTTAGATAAGTACTTGATTTATTTTTTTAGTGTTTATTTATTTTTGAAAGAGAGAGAGAGTGTGTGTGAGAGGGGGAGGGGAAAAAATAGAGAGAGGCACAGAATCTGAAGCAGGCTCCAGGCTCTGAGCTGTCAGCACAGAGCCTGATGTGGAGCTCGAACCCACCAATCGGGAGATAATGACCTGAACCTAAGTCAGATGCCCAACATACTGAGCCACCCAGGCACCCCAGTACTTGATTTATTTTTGACCAGCTTAGCCTACTACTCTTGTTACTGTCTTACTTATCCTTCACCATTTTCTTTGGAAAGGAAGAGACAGATAACTGAAACAAAGTCAGCAGTCAAGTCAAGGAGAGAGATGTACTAGAGCAAAGGATACTCATATCATTGGTGCTGCTGAACAGAAAGGAGCAAGGACAGTTGACTCAACTTGGAAAATTATCCCTAATCTTCAGTGGTTAAAATAAGGAAAGAACAGATTTGTCTTAAAAAATTAGCAATTAATGTAAAGTAAAACTTAACAATATTGATTAGAGATTTATGGCAAACATTTTATGACTCTATAAAATAAGTCTCCTCGGTAGTATAGTTCAGATATATTAGTCTTGCCCCAAATCGCTGGGATCTAGAATTGCCAGTGGGCAAAATACAGGCTTAATTTTGACTCTTATATCTTATTCGTTCTCTATGATTTAGGAGTAAGGTTGCAAACTCAGTTGTTATACCGTTATTAATGCAGAACCAGTAAGAGCTGCTGCAGAATAAAACTGCTTGAGGAAAAGAGTGTGCTTGATAATTATAGAATTCTGCTTTTATATATTTTAGGTATAGTTGATTTCAAGATAAAACACTAAAATCCGAATATCACTACGGTAGATAAAGTTTGTCACTGAGGCAAAAAATGACATTTTACAACAAAGGTTTAGAGAACAATAGCATGTTTTATAGATATAATATATCCCTGAAATACAGTAGTTACATTAAAGGACAATTTCAAGAAAAATATCTTTGGTGCTACAGTCTTTCACATTTTTCTCCTAGACCATTTCATTCTGTCCTAACATAATCCATTTTCCATAGCAGAACTAAGACTCAGGGAAGTTAAGTGTCACACCCAAGGTCATATGTTAGACCAGGCTCCCACAGGCTGGAGAGAGCCAATTATACATGTTGTTTCCTAACTTCAGTTTACCAATTTCTGGTCTGTCACTTAAAATTAATGACAGTGGATTTGAAAACACTACATGGAAATAGGCAAACTCCATAAATCAAGGCCCGTTTTTGTTTTAGAGTTGGTTGTTAAACAGTTCCACTGTATAGAGTTTATAGCTGGTAATGTTGAGAGATGAAGCTAATGTTGCTGATTTTAACTCTGAACTTTTACACAATCTCTTAGTTATTCAAGTACGATTTTTTTCATTTGAAATAGAGTGGTGTATTTTTTTTAAATAAAGTAAAAGTATCATCATTAAATGGCATTAAAATAGCTCCTCAGATCAAGGAGAGAGTTAAGTATATGCTTTAGTGAATATAGAATAAACCCTATAAATGTATAACATCTATAATTACATCCACTTCGAAAATGATAACCCTAAAATAACTTAATTGGAGAAACTCAGAACATGAATATATCCTTAGGTAAAACTATTTAAAACCAAATGGTAGAGCTAAGCACACTGGAATTTAGAAAGTAAGAGAGATTAAAGCAAATACTTATTTCCAGTAGAAAACCAGGTGGCCGTGGAAAAAAAGCAATTGAATTCAGAAGGGACAGTGTGAGAGAACCTATTCTGCAAAATGATCAGAGAAAACAAATAGAAAATGTTATAAAGATATTAAGAAGCCTGCAGGGGACTTCCCACGTCAAACTAAGACATAAACCAATACTCTACTATCCCTATACTAACAACATGCATAGACCTGAAGATATCTAAAACTGGTTAACTTTGTTGGTATCATTCCTAGTGAGCACTCAAAGATATCTGAAATGAATTTGTCCACCACCGGCAGCTGATCCTTCCTTTCATTAGTAAATAGAGGAAGATTGGGGGAAATGTGCACATGTGTTAGGAAGAATTCAGAAATAATTTGGTCTTGGTATCTTTCTTTACTTATTACCTTCACATAGGCAAAAATGACTTCAAAAATTTGGAGAAAAGGACAAAAACACTGCATGTCTTTCAGGAATTGTTGTAAGGTCTGCCTAGGTTTAAAAACGTTACAGTGGATAATAGATTCAGAATTCATTACACATAGGTGCTAACACTTAAATATGAAATAGTAAACAGTCAAAAAGTGACCAAAAGCCATGTCAGTAACCAAGTGTTACATCTTCAGTCCTTCTCACTTGGGTCCTCTTATGCTCTGTGCATCAAAAATTGCAGAGATTCTATTTAAAAATCCAGGATAATCCTAGGCAGAGGAATGTGAAGAAAAGGCCCATAATTAATTGTTGGTAGATATAACTCAATATGATTCATGATCTTGAAATCCATAGCAAACCAAGAGTTGAATATTCTGTGTGTGTATGTGTGTGTGTATGTAAGCATGCATGTACCTAAACATCTTTGCTAAAGGGCCCTGAACAAATACACCATATGCCAAATAAATATGTCTAGAGCAAATTTTTGAGGCCAAGTCTCTGGGAAAATAACCAGGAAGGAAGCTTTGGATTGACTACAACAAACTTTTTCCCCTTCAAGTAAAGAGTTGAGAACATGAAGAGTTAGATCAAAGAGTAAACATTGGGAAATACAGCCTCTCTCCCAGCTTCTTGGCACCTTCCCCTTGCTATCTCACCAGGCACATGCTAATCCAGCCAACAGTATCAAGCCCAAAGCCAACTACTGGCTTACAGTGCATGGGGCAAAAGGATGCTAAAAATGAATGAGTGATTATTATCAATGGGCTCATACGAGAAACAACAGCCAGCGCGCCAAATATCAACTCCTTCAGAACACTCACTTACCATGCGTTTTTTCTCCCCTTTTCTTGGTTCTCAAACGAATTTCCAATAAGTATTTTAACACTGATTTAGACTTTTCAGAGATGAAGGTGGAGGGTGGTAAGTTTATAAAGACCCCTGAGAGATGCCTAGATAAACAATCATCAGAAATATGGCTAGAACCATTCAGTTGAAATCAAGAGAGAACAAGAAGCTTCTGAAAATAACCAGCCGACCTTTCCAAAGCAGGTATGAGCCTCATACCTGCTTGTCAAGCATCATAAAAGATCCAAGAAACTCAAAATCTGAGTCACTGTCTCTTGAATTCCCAAATAAAATATTCTTTTCTCCAAAAAGTAGAGTCTTACTAAGTTTATCCTCAGGGAGGCCTAGAAGGTAATTGGCAGTTCATCCCTCCAAAACCTAACCTCGGCATACTCTTCTGAGGTGTATTTTCTAGGATTGCTCATCCATTTACCTGAAAACAATTAAATGTGACTCAAATAAGACACAGTTTAAAAACCAAAAGGAAATATTCTAAAACATCTGACCCCCTTTCTTCTCCTGCCAGGAACTGAGTGATGCAGAAAAAGAAAATAGAGGTCAAATTTTGAGGAAAACCCCTACATTATCTGAGACAAGGGTACAGATTATAAAGAAACACAGGTTAGCTCCAGCAGGTGGAGCTGGACAGAAAACTAAAAAAAAAAAATGTTTACAGTCTCAAAAGATCTTGAATAGTAAACTGTTGAGGGGGGAGGGCGAAAGGGGGGCGAGCTGAGCATGCTAAGGCATTTAGTCAGAATGATTCCCCCTCTTAATCCTGTGGTATAAGTCCTCTTGTCTCAGTGGACTGTTTTTCGGCTCTCAGAAATCTATGAGGATTTGGGTTTGGGGATGAAATGTGAGCGCTGTATTTGACCAATGAGAGGCAGAAGTTGACAGGAAATTTCAGACTGTTGAAAATAAGAAAAAGCAGGGTAGAAAACTATTAGGTTTTGTGATGATGATGTCTGATTATTGCCTGCCTTAGTCTTTTTTCTTTCTTTTTGGTGTGTTTGTAAGGAAACTCCTTTGAATAAAATTCTATGAATTGAGGTACACTGAGAAAACAGGAGTTTAAGTCTAAAGGTAGACAGCTAGAGGTCAGATATTTAACCAAAAAACTGGTCCAGAATCAGTTTTTATAATATTTATTTCCTAACTACAATGGTAACATTATACACTTCACAAAATTTAGAAGTTGCAGTAAAACCCACACAAAACAAAAATTCCTCTTTTTACCATTACTCAGAAATAACCATGTTTTTCCCAGTATTTCAGTGTTTTTCTGTTCATTGTGCATTCTAGACTGTTATACTCAATGTGCTCTTTTGTTACTTGCCCTTATACTTAGAAAACTCAGTATAAAGTCAACGTTTTCAATTATCTTCACAAACTATTCCAGAATGTGATTTAAAAAAAAAATTAAATGTTTATTTTTGAGAGAGAGAGAGAGAAGGAGAGGGAGAGGGAGAGGGAGAGGGAGAGGGAGGGAGGTGGGGGGACGGGCTGAGAGAGAGGGAAACACAGAATCTGAAGCAGGCTCCAGGCTCAGAGCTGTCAGCACAGAGCCCAAAGTGGGGCTGGAACTCACAAACTGTGAGTTCATGACCTGAGCCAAAGTTGGATGCTTAATCAACTGAGCCATCCAGGTGTCTCCAGAATGTGATTTTTAATGCTGCATATTATTTTGTCAAGTAACTATAACTAATTTACAAAACATCCCCCTATTGTGATATTAAATTTTGGTTTACTCTTGTATGTACCTGCATCTTTAAACATCATTTTATGGGGACAAATTTGTAAGAGAACATCTTTTAAGCTTTTAATATTCATTGCCACATCATGCTATACAACAGTAATGCCAGAGTTTTCATTTCAAAGTGCCCTCATCCAGCATTGGACATTATCCTTCTCAAATATCTCATCTAAACTGATAAGTAAAAAACTTTAAGTAAAAATTTATTATCTTCTTAATTTTCAACAAAATTATTTCAATTAATGTGTCAATGAATTCTTCCAGGAGGCTTCTTAATTCTGATATATATAAAAGTATTCTTTAAAATATGTTACCAAAATTCAGTATCATTTTTTTTCAAGAGACTCTATTAACTGATTGCTTTATTAATCTATCTACAATCAGCAATCTTTAGGGAATTTTCTTTTTCCACAGAGAATAGATTATTTTTCTCTTTCTCTCTGTTCATATTAGTCACTCAAGCCATGCTTAGCTGCTTCCATGCTACACAGAGAGAATAAGATTACCAAACTCTTGAGAATCCACAAACTATTATTTTCTCAATCACTTCCACGTTTCATCAAACTCTACAGGTTTACTAAAAATACCTACATAGATGTCTGTGTCAATGTGAAACCAAATACCAGTCTGCCAAACCTTTTCACTAAATTGTCTAAAATGATTATATCAATAGGTTATTTTTTTTCTGAACATACGCCCTAATTTTAATTAAACACTCCATCTGGGAGCTCCTGGGTGGCTCAATTAAGCATCTGATTCTTGACTTTGACTCAGGTCATGATCCCAGGGTTGTGGGGTTGAGCCCCACAGGCTGTGTGCTGAGCATGGAGCCTGCTTATGGTTCTCTCACTCTCTTTGCACCTCACCCTCACTCTCTCTCTCTCTCTCTCAAATAAAAATAAATAAATAAATAAATAAATAAATAAATGGCCAATGGACACCTGCCAGAACGTAGACCCATTGATGCCAGATCAAACAAACAAACAAACAAAAAATGCCCCATCCATATGGCTAGCTTTGATTCCTGACAGACCCATTAGAAATGCTGTCTAGAATCCTATTCAGAACCCTGACAAAGAATATGTACGTATATATATAAATATATATATATATATATACACATATATACATACATATCTATCTATCTATATAGATAGATAGGTAGATAGATATCTACATCTAGAAAAATCTGTGCACGTGTGTGTGTATATATCTGTCTCTCTCTCTCCCCACAAAATATATTTCTCCCCATTATGTAAATTCTATATTCCCTTAGGAACCTGTGTCTTTCTCATGTACTCACTAGGCATTATCCATGCTTCACACTATTTTATTCCCTACATTAATATATGCCTGGCACTATATTCTTTTATTCTATACATTAAGATTATCTAATGAAAACAAAATGAAGGCTGGTTTGTCTTTTGTTTTTGTTTGTTTTTTTTAGTCGATGTGAATGAAAAAAAAAGAAAGTAGGTCAGTTTATCTTATACAGAAAAATGTCAATCTGTCTCTAAAAAGCTGTAAAATAATAACAGCTCTTGTATCATCATACATTCATGGAATGCTTTACAATTTGCCAAGTATATTCACACACAACTTAACATCTCATTCTGAAAAACGAGCTTGGGACAAAGTGTACAGGATAAAAATCAGAGGGGCTTGGTGTTGCCATACCCCATTCATTCCATAACTTTCCAAGGAAACTGTGCCTCTGACCCATCCCTCCTCCAATTTAACAACTGTGAGTTCCCATCTGCAGCTGTTGAGTGGGCTTATTGCTGGCCTCCCTCCCCTTTCCAAGTAAACTCACTTAAGTCTATCACCTTATATTTACCCTCCCTAATAAGTCCCACTGTCCCCATTTTATTAAAAAGGAATTGAGGTTCTAAGCATGTGAAGGATTCACCCCACATTACACTACTAAAAATATAAGAATATTAGAACTTGAATTTGTACCTTCCGAATCCAGTGCTTCTCCTATGTGACATCTCTGTAACCTTCAACAGAGTTTTATTAGCATTACTCAAGTATTTCAGAACTACATTTAACTTCAAATGCAAATTTTCTATAAGAATAGTGAAAGTCTAAAAGTTGTGCCTACAAAAACAGACACATAGACCAATGGAATAGAATAGAAACCCCAGAACTAGACCCACAAACATATGGCCAACTAATCTTTGACAAAGCAGGAAAGAACATCCAATGGAAAAAAGACAGTCTCTTTAACAAATGGTGCTGGGAGAATTGGACAACAACATGCAGAAGGTTAAAACTAGACCACTTTCTCACACCATTCACAAAAATAAACTCAAAATGGATAAAGGACCTGAATGTGAGACAGGAAACCATCAAAACCCTCGAGGAGAAAGCAGGAAAAGACCTCTCTGACCTCAGCCATAGCAATCTCTTATTGACACATCCCCAAAGGCAAGGGAATTAAAAGCAAAAATGAATCACTGGGACCTTATGAAGATAAAAAGCTTCTGCACAGCAAAGGAAACAACCAACAAAACTAAAAGGCAACCAACGGAATGGGAAAAGATATTTGCAAATGACATATCGGACAAAGGGCTTGTATCCAAAATCTATAAAGAGCTCACCAAACTCCACACCCGAAAAACAAATAACCCAGTGAAGAAATAGTCAGAAGACATGAATAGACACTTCTCTAAAGAAGACATCTGGATGGCCAACAGACACATGAAAAGATGCTCAACATTGCTCCTCATCAGGGAAATACAAATCAGAACCACACTAAGATACCACCTCATGCCAGTCAGAGTGGCTAAAGTGAACAAATCAGGAGACTATAGATGCTGGAGAGGATGTGGAGAAACGGGAACCCTCTTGCACTGTTGGTGGGAATGCAAATTGGTGCAGCCGCTCTGGAAAACAGTGTGGAGGTTCCTCAGAAAATTAAAAATAGACCTACCCTAGGACCCAGCAACAGCACTGCTAGGAATTTACCCAAGGGATACAGGAGTACTGATGCATAGGGGCACTTGTACCCCAATGTTTATAGCAGCACTCTCAACAATAGCCAAATTATGGAAAGAGCCTAAATGTCCATCAACTGATGAATGGATAAAGAAATTGTGGTTTATATACACAATGGAGTACTATGTGGCAATGAGAAAGAATGAAATATGGCCCTTTGTAGTAACGTGGATGAAACTGGAGAGTGTGATGCTAAGTGAAATAAGCCATACAGAGAAAGACAGATACCATATGGTTTCACTCTTATGTGGATCCTGAGAAACTTAACAGAAACCCATGGGGGAGGGGAAGGAAAAAAAAAAGAGGTTAGAGTGGGAGAGAGCCAAAGCATAAGAGACTGTTAAAAACTGAGAATAAACTGAGGGTTGATGGGAGGTGGGAGGGAGGGGAGGGTGGGTGATGGGTATTGAGGAGGGCACCTTTTGGGATGAGCACTGGGTGTTGTATGGAAACCAATTTGACAATAAATTTCATATATTGAAAAAAAAATAAAAATAAATAAAAGTTGTGCCTAGATCATTATGTAATAAATATTGAGAATCAAATTAAACTTCACTTGTCAGGTTATATCACAGGATCAACACAAAGAAATCCCCCCCTGACTTGTAACTTCTACATTTTAAATTATTGTACAAGCATTTCAAAATATATCTATAGTGATAGCAACTTAGTATTGCAAGATTTTTAAAAATAAATATTTAGCATTATTAGTGTAAAGTGTATGTACGATGAACTCATATTCACATTGTTTAGATTCATACATGAAGAAATGTACATGAAGTACACTGTACATAGTACATGAAGAAATTATCCATTAGCTGAATTGAGTATCCAATTAAAATATATGCTTCCAAATATTCTGTGTAATGAAAAATTTCTATAAAAGTCTTGATCATAAAGCATGGCAATATGCATTCTATTCTATATGATACACTTAACTGAAATTTCCAGAAATATGACAAAGAAAGAAAAAAAAGTGAAAAATTATTACCTGGCAAAATCTTCAGACATTTAAACAAAAACAAAAATGTCATGTTAATAAAGTTGAAATAATACATGTGACCATCCTTACATATGTTCATAAACATATTATATCATTATAATGCATCTGCAAATAATTGTCTGATTTATGATGGATTAATAATGAAGTGCCTGCCCTGTGCACATCAAAATCTTTTGGCGGTGAAAACACTTGCTTTGGGAAAGTACAAAACAATATAATATCTTGCATGCTGTATCTAGCTAAAACTATTTATTGCCTGGTTTGGGTAGAATCAGGCTCTGAACAGGGACTATGGTCCTCAATGATAATTGTTAATAATTATTGTGCTATGAAAAGCAATAGACGCAAACCATTTTTACCACCTTTTCCCTCCTTCCTCATCCACCCACCTGAACATTCCTTCCTTCTGTATTCACTACCTTAGTGGTTTCACAAACTGTAAGATAAGACTTGCAGTGCTTTGCTCAGTCAAAATCCATTTCCCTTTCTCTTGGAAACAGGACCCCAACTTTTCTCTAAGGAACCCCTCTCCATTATTCTCATTCACAAGATTCAATCGGAGAATTAATGTTTATTGGCACAGTGATGAATTTAGAGGTGGTGTCCAACTAAACTTTTCAGGGAAGGGGAGGGAAGCTCTCTCTTTTCTGCTGATCTTGACACTTGGAGATGTAGGGCTGGTGATACTGTCAGGCTTGTGGCCATTCCCTAGAGCCTGAGAATAAATCCACTATGGAGGATATAAAGTCAAGAGATGAAGAGAGGGCAGGAAATAGTGGCATGTTTTGAATGTGTACATCTCAGCCAAATGTTACCCCTGAACTTTTCAGTTATGAACAGACACATTATTTGTTTGCCCCAATACATTATTTTTTTTTCTTAAGCTGTGTTGAGTGGTATCATCATCATCAACAAAAAGAATTGTTTTTCAATCCTTACTGGGGGCCCCTGATAGAAACAGCAACTTTACTTTGACCTCCCCTTCTCCCTTCTGTCTTCTCCCCAAAGATATTCATCTGATGATCAATTTCTGCCTCTTCTCCTTCCAAGATGCCTCAAAAATCAGTCTCCCTCCTCCCATGGCCCTTATCACCCACCAGCATCTAGACTTTCATGGTCTTCTTCCTAGACTGTTGTGATGGCTTTCAGTCAGGTTTAATGTTCTCTAATTCATCTTTCACAATGTTGACAGTGGGATCTACCTAATCTGCAAGAAGGAACAACCCAATTTATCTGGGGCTCTCTGTTACAAAAATAAACACACACACACACACACACACACACACAGATGACAACAATAAAACAAAGGGAATGTTTAGTCTGGTATCTAAAACTCTCTTTTCCCCTTCTATTCCTTTCTTTCCCAATTTTTTCTCTCCCACAGACCTTGTTTATGCTGCATGTTCCTGCTCACAATTTCCAGGCCATAGTATTCAGTTCCATATCTCTATGGAGTATCTTCTGCCAGGAAAGAGTTTCATTTTGTCTCCACCTACCAAATCTCTACTTCGAGACAATTCAAAAATTTGCTTTTTTATTCTGTGAGGACTTTTCTAACTGCACCAGGTAAAATTATTACTAGCATCCTTTATACCTAACACCACAATGATAATAAGTATCATATTATAACTTGTGTTACTTTTCCACTCAGATTTTAAATTCCTTTTTTTAAATTTTTTAAGTTTACTTATTTATTTTATTTAACAGAGAGGGATAGGGGCAGAAAGAGAAGCAGAATTCCAAGCAGGCTCTGCCCTGTCAGCACAGAGTCTGATGCAGGGCTCCAACTCATGAAACTGTGAAATCCTGACCTAAACCGAAGTCAAGTGCTGGAAGGTTACCTGAATAAGCCACCCTGGTGCCCAAAGATTTTAAATTCCTTAAGAGCAGAGACTAAACTTTACATGTCTTTTCACTTTGTAGTAAAGAGAACTATGCTTTATGTAAGACATTAATTAGCACAATTGCCATTACTTGAATGTTTGAATAGATGAATAAATCTTTAAATAAATGAAACAGCAAAGACCAAAAATAAAAGACTCAAAAATGTCCCATAAAAGTACTGACACATTTCCCCAAGGTTTGACAAGGTGGCTGAGAAAAATTACTTTGTTTTAATAATGCAGAATGAAAATTACTTTCAGAATATTTCTACCCCATGCTAACTAAAGCACAGATGTGCTTACTGTCCCATTATTTCATTTAAACAACTAAAATCAGAGTATTCAAGAACCAAAATGATATCTGAAACAGTGGACCTATTCCTCCACATACAGGGTTCTGGTCACAGTGCTTATGGTACATTTTATTTTATTTTATTTTATTTTATTTTATTTTATTTCATTTTATTTTTGAGAGAGAGAAAGGGAGAGAGAGAGAGAGAGCATCAGCAGGGGAGAGGGGCAGAAGGAGAGAGAGAATCTTAAGCAGGATCAACACAGTAGGGAGCCTGATGTGTGGCTCAATGCAGGGCTTGATCCCAGGACCCTGGTTTCATGACCTGAGCTGAAATCAAAAGTCAATCACTAAACTGATTGCACCACCCAGGTGCCCAGATAATATTTCTTTCTTAAAAATATTTATTTATTTTTGAAAGAGAGAGAGCATGAGTAGGGGAGGGCAGAGAGAGAGAGAGGGAGACACAGACTCTGAAGCAGGCTCCAGGCTCTGAGCTGTCAGCACAGAGCCTGATGTGGGGCTCAAACTCACGAACCATGAGATCATGACCTGAGCTGAAGTTAGAGGCTCAACTGACAGAGCCACCTAGGTGCCCCCCACCTCCCCCAGATAATATTTATAAGAGGAACTAATCACATTCCATTTCTCTGGTACTGGTTTAACCATGAGTGACTTTATCTTCCATCATTAACATTTACCTCTCCATATGGCTATTTCTCAGCAAGCTCAGAAATAGCCATTATTTCACCTGTGATATAGAAAATCTTTGCTGTGATTTGAGGACCTACCAATGAGCCTGTGATTTGACCTTGTGCCTGGGAAGAATGATATTGTAAACCAGTGAGTGTTACTGACTCCAGATGAAACCAGAATACCCCCCTTCTATGTATTTCTTTACTTTGGGAGAGAACAAGAGAGCAGGGGAGAGGAAGAAAGAGAGGGAGAGAGAAAATGTCAAGCAGGTTCCACACTGTCAGCCCATAGCCCAATGTGGGGGCTTGATCTCATGAACTGTGAGATCATGACCTGAGCCAAAATCAAGAGTTGGATGCTTAACCGACAGAGCCACCCAGGCACTCACAGAGCAGTCCTTTCTAATAAATGGATGAAAATCAGCAAAAAAAGTGGCCTGATGGTTGACCACTCCTTGTAGTTTGTTACTCAACTGAACCATCCACACTTAACCTTGGGTTTTGCAGATTGACACAGCTCCTGAAAACCACAAACAGATCTGGGGTTCAGCAACTAGCCAGTGCCAAACTACCCTACAACCATCCAATCCAGAAGTGACAAGCCAAAGACCTGTTTGAACCAACTAGTCTCTTTCCCTTGTGAAATCCTAAGCCTTTGTAAATAACTTCCTTACCTTGGTTGGGGAGATGGTATTTTCAGGAATTGTTTTCCTGTGCATATACCCATTTACAAGCCAACTGGCAATTTTCTCATATTATCTGATACTCTAAGGTTCATCCAGCATAGCCAAACCTCCTGTTTGTTGGATAAAATTTCCCTGTCTTAGCCACCAGTAAATTCAGCTTAACACTCTCAGTCTTTATTCTGATTTTATCGCTTGGTTATTGTCCAAATGGTCATAAGTTGTTAAAACTACTTCAATTCGAGCTAACATAACAGGCCAAGCCTCTCAATTGTACAGTTAATGCAGAACTTTGATACAGAAGTTCAGTTTAGCAACTTTAGAACACATACTAAAACCAGGGGGCTTAAGCTGAGCAAGGGGGCATGCCTGTACCCTTGTGTAGCAGGAGGAAGCATTTCATAGTCAGTGAAATTATATGCAACAGTTACCATTCAAATGTGGCTGAAAACTGCAACAACCTCCCCCAGGCCCAATCCTCTATTTACTCTGTTACGAGTCCTCTTATTCATTTTAGCAAGTTAGAACCAGATAGTTGGAACAAGAAGGCAAAAGACAATACTTTTTCTGGCATTCATCAACATTTAAAGAGAAAACCCCTTTAGAAACACTGAAGCCATCATCTTAATTTTCTTTTAATTAAACTGTTATGATTGTAAGCTATCAAAGTGTGTCACACTGTTTACAAATCTTTTTAAAAAATATTTTGATGTATATTTATGAAGACAGAGTCACCTTTTTACTAGGGAACTACTATTTTAAAATGCTTTTTCTCTATGTACATATAATATATAAGGAATGACAAAAGCATAATATTGTAGACACCTGAGTCATAGGTTTAATGTCTACATTTAAAAAGTGGCAAGTTTAAGAAACAAAATTACAGCTATAACAATCTTTCATTGGCTTTATAGACCTGAATTACTAGTGTTTCTAATACAATAGTTATTATAGGACTATGAGATCATGAAGTATTAAGCATTCACAAAGTGGGTCAATGGAAAGGTGATAATTAATATAATCTTATAAAATTATTATTATTATTATTACTAACAACAATACTAATAATGAGTGATATGAAATACATTTAAAATACAGTTCTACCATCTTATTTTCTATTATAATTCTCAGCAATTTTAGGCTGCAAAAGTTTGATTTTGTTGTGTTTTTAAAAATATGAAAGATTTAGGTTGGTAACAAAAATAATAAAAGGCTTCCTACTTAACAGAATTTTGATGAATTATACATTTTACTAATCATGGCAGCAATCTCTTGTTTCCCTTACAATTTCAAATCCTCTTTTTAAAAAGTTTTGAAAATATTTTGGGGAATAGTTTATTCCCCTATTTCTTGTGAGGAAAACATTCAATGTACCAGAAATAAAATTACTATTTCACACATTCTAATCTATAAATTACACATTTTTCCATGGCTACCGAACAAAGTTAAACAAACACAACATTTTGGAGAAAAAGGAAAACACTGAATCAGATCACTTTCATGAAGCAAAATGATACAATGACTAGAAATTTCATTCCAGTGATTCATAATTTTTTTGTAAATGTAGGTTACAGTGCATATAGAAACACAGCTCATCTAAATACGAAATGAACATAGACTGTTTCATTCCAGTCTCTCCTTGTGAAAGTTAAGGGAACAGAGTGAATGACACAGTGGAGAAAAATAGGTTCAGGGCATGAGTGAAGTCTTTACCGAACACTAAGCCTCTAATCATAATCATTTAAGTTAATGTACTTTAAAATCAACAGAATTAAAAAGATGGTAACATTAGGAAAATCCCATGTTCTGTTATTTTTCTTAGGTAAAATTCGGTTTTGAACAATTTAGAAAGTTGTGGCCAAGGAAGAATTAATGTTGTCTGCTAATTTCATTTCTCACCAATTTTCTAAATTGTAAGAATTGCTTTCACCATTTTTTCAAAATATCCTTCTTTGGTCATTTCTGCAATTTCTTGCATTTCATAGATAATGTTTAAAACATTTTATTAAATCTGGATGGCATTTGGACAAGAAGAGGAGGAAAACATCATTGATTCAAAATGTTTCTCAGCTATTTGGGAGGCCATTTAATGTAAAATATAAATTCTGTCCTCCAAGAAAGTATCTTTAAAAAGATCTATATCAGTGAGAGTAAGTAAGCTCTGAATTGGCCTTATCCAACAGAAATACACTGTGAGCTATATATGTAATTTTAAACATTTTAATGGTTACATTAAAAAAGTTACAAGAAACAGATGAAATTAATTGTAATAGTATATTTTACTTACACCAATACATCCAACATATTCTTATTTCACCATGTAATCATTATAAAATTGTTGGAGATATTATACATTATTTTTACACATTAAACCAGAAATCTGGTGTGTATTTTATATCCCCAGCACATCTCCACTCATGCTAGCCACCTTCCAAGTGTTCATAAGCTCTCCTATGATGTGACAGAGCTCTAGATGATTGTGATAAATCATGAGTTTGCTAGGACTGCAGTACTACTTTAGAGGTAGTCAAGACCCTTGTGCTACCATAATAGGACAATGGAGCACACTGACCTTCTCCTCACCACTGATCCCCTAGGCAGTTGGTGAAGAACCTTTACCTCCTAATTTTCATCAAAAAGTTGCAATGTAGAAATTAAATGGAGAAACCCCAAATTAGAGAAATTAAGGTGTTTATATAGAACAGATCTAGGCTGAATTTCTTTTACCTGGCCACAGCTGGAGAACCTTGCCTGGGAGCCTCTTCTGAGCACTAGCTTTCAAATTCCATCTATCCTCTATGATGATGTCTCCCCTGATGGATTGTTCCATCAACTTGTATCCACAGCACACTGCACGTAGCTATCTCTTGATATGTGCCTGTAAATGTCTGTTACACTGTTACACTGACCTGGGCTAATTAGAATCTATAAATATGAGTGTCCCTTCAATTAAAAGAAAATTCATTCCACAGATGTGTTGTTCTTACCCTACAGAAGTATGTCACAGGAGTACTTACAAATAAAAAAACAATCAGTGTGAGTTTAGACAAGTTACTTAAGCTCTTTAAGCCTCCATTTCCTTATCTGTAAACTTAGGAAAAGAATACAGTAATGCCTAACTCATAGGACTATTGTTGAGGCCAAATTAGATAAGGCAAAGATCACATGTTTAGGGGGGATGAGCAGGGGATGAGCACCTGGTAAATGCTCAGGCAAGGGTAGCTATAAACATGCTTGCTCCTTAAAAGATGAGTAAAAGACAGAGTAGGATAATGGTAGATAATATATCTGTCATGTTCCAATGCTGGAAAAAATGTGAATCATGTTAATGACTCTTGATTTTACCATAATAAACACAATTTGAGATATATGGTCACTCTTAAAACAGAGGTGATGATTCTACTTCCTGACAAGTCGTTGGGTATAAATAACTTAGTGGCTTATTTTCTTTGAATTTACTGCCCAAGATATGTCTGGTCCTTTTATGTTTGGAGCCATCTTTGCTGACAGACAGAGTTGGCAACACCACATGACTGGAAAACAGAATGTAGAGTCAGGCTCAATGACTGATGCTCCACTCCTGAAACACATTCTCAGAATCACTTTCAAAACATCATTTAGATTTGGAGACTTCATACTCCTTTAATCTTTTATGCTCTTTAGAACCTCCACACCAGCACAAAGGCTTGGGAATCTAAGTATGGTTTGGAGAACTATAAATGCATGCATGTTTTTATCAGATAGTACTCTAACAATCACAATAATGACCTCACTTGGGTCATTGGGAGGCAAAGGTTAGGTGAATTATAGGAAACTTTTAGAGTCAAGTGAGTTTCCTCTTGTGGGACAGGAACCTAAGCTAACTGCTCAAAGGGCTAGATCTAGTCTCTATCCCTTTGTACCTATTTTAACAAAGTACAATCACAACCCACTGATTTATTTATTTTTTAAGTCAATTTTAAGAGCCTCCATGTTTTTAATAACATCATTGGTTTTCTTAGTAAGTCCTTTTCCTACCTATGATGCAACAGTAGTCTGCAAGTCAATCCAACACAAATTATCACATTTACCAAATTATTGGGAAGCAGATCCATTTCTAAACTCATTTGGTAGCTTGACCTATTCATGTCTATAGCTACCAATGTCAAGGCAATATGATCTAATAGGAATGTCCAAATTATTAAAAAAAGATAATTGGAGTCAGACATCCCAGTGCCAAATTCTCACTGCCTCTTAGAAGCTCCTATAACTGGCACAAGCCCTTTCAATGCAGTGAGCTTCAGTTTCCTCATATGCAACCATGGTTAGTCTTTCTGTCTCCATGTGCCACATAATAATTGTTAGTAGAGCCATATGATAAATTTTCATGCAACCTAAAGACAGATAACACTTATTTTATTTTTTGAAAATTTAAATATTTTGCATATATTTAATCACAATATGACATATTTTGGGTGGGTGAGACAAAGATTCATATAAAAATATTAATATCTACTTATGCCAAAAGTGCAGGTTAGTGAGTCCACTTAAAAATAATATCCCCCTTGTAAACATTTTGCCATTTTTTTCTCAAATCACTTGTCTGCACTGTCCCAACTTCCTTCATGTGTAAATTATGCATTGGAAGTAGGTAGTGCAAACATTATTATTTTCATTCTTCAGATGTCAAAGTTGAGGCAAAGAAAGCAACTTAATCAGCCTTAGATTTCCACTAAACATCACTGACAACAACAAAATCAGCCTTGCAAGAAATTTCCACTCCAAGACTCATTTTCTGCTATCATAATTTTTCCAGGGTCAGATTCTTATAGCAATTTTCTAGGTTCATAATTACCTTAGTTGCATGCACAATTTGGGTAGTTAAGTAATTACTTGATTTGCACATGCAAATACTGCAATCATTGGCACATAAAAATAATGTCCTTTAAACATTTGGGTCCAATGGAGGACAAATGGTCAGGAAAATCAAAATTCCTGTGGTTCCCAAAAGGGATAACTATGAACAGAAAACATTACAAGCCATTCTCAAATGTTCAGAGAACCAGCTCACTTTAACCTAGAGAAAAGAAGCAACATGGTGGCATTCTTACTTCAAACCCCTCCTCTCTATTCAAAGAAGGTTTCCAGATACTGATATGCTATCTGGAACCATAGAAAGTCCGAACTTAGATTGGAACACTGGAGTGTAAAATACAGTCTAACCATTGGAGGGATTAGGGAGATTTAAGCAAATCACTTAATCTCTAAACCGTTTAATAATATTATCTAAAATGTGGATAATAATATCAAATGTATAGGGTTGAAAAGAGGAATAAATGAGATCAATTGTATGAAACTGTAAACCTTATAAACCTGGACAAATAAAACATATTATCATTAGATTTGAAATGTATATGATGTATATTGATCAATAACTCAATAGAACAGATACACATTGTTTTGTTTTTCTTTTTTTGTTGAACAACGAGCTGCCTCTAAGGAAGCTTAGTAATTTTAATACATTTAGGAATGCAGCATGAAAGAGTTGTGATGTTCCACTTATACCCAGAATTAATGTGGCATTTGTGTTAGTCCTGTATCTAGTTTTTGATCCCATAATAGAGAGTGGATGCCAGAGAAACTGGCAAGAATTTCAAGGAGAGCAAAAGTAAACATCTGTGATGTTTAGAAACTAGGCCCTCTAATGAAAAATAAGGGGACAAGATACTTTTCACTATGCCCCAACACTGATGAAAATTAGGGGGAAAATTTTAGGGAAATTTTGCTATAGCTTTTAAGGGATATGAAAAATTATTTTACATATGCGTTGAAGAGGCAGCATTAGCTGAAAACACAGCCAGAAAAATGTATGTATGATACTGTACAGAATTGTCTAAAACTAAAGCTGCAAGGCAAAAGAAAATGTTTTCATCAGAGTTTGCACTATTTTCTTGGGGATGATTAACACAAATATTTACAACTTGTTATATGGTCAACCTATGAGATACCCAATAAATGAACTGAGGAACAAGTTGAAAGATTTCACAAAAGATGTGATTTTATTTTTATTGTATTTTATTATTTTTTTAAATTTAAATCCAAGTCAACATATAGTGTAATAATGGTTTCAGGAGTAGAATTTAGTGATTCATTATTGCATAGAACACCCAGTGCTCATGCCAAAAGTGCCCTCCTTAATGCCCATCACCCATTTAGCCCATCCCCCACCCAACACCCCTCAGCAATCCTCAGTTTGTTCCCTGTATTTAAGAGTCTCTTATGGTTTGCCTCCCTCTCTGTTTTTATCTTATTTTAGAATTGTCACACTCCATCCTCCTTTGCTCACAAAGGAAAACTACATTGTTGAAAATTTATGGCAATGTCCTCTTTCTAATTCAGAAAGCAGTGTGATTCCATGGAAAAGGAGTGGCTTTGGAGACACAGAGACATCATTATACTCTTGTCCCATGACAAGATGGGTGCATGTGTGGATCTGAAAAGGTATTAATACACAATTTCTTGAACTCTTTAGTTTGAAAGTATCTAAAACATTCTCAAATTCCTAAAGTGAAGCACAGAGAGAGATCCCAAATAGCTGTATCAGGATTCTAGCAAAGTCACTAAGACCCAGTTTCTTTCTGTCTTTTAGATACATCCAGATGGCTACATATGGTGGCAGGATGGCAGAAGTAACTCCAGTCTGCCCTCCTGACTCAAAAACAGAGGGGAAGGGAAACTGTCCCACAACTTTCCATAAATATATATTTTTTTTCATTGATTCTGATTGGTCCAAATGTAATCAGAACAAACAAGGCATCTGAGGGACTGTGATTCTGCCAAAACATATGAGCTAAATTTTGGAGGCCTCCCAAAGGAAGTCTGCATATGTTTTTCTAGAATTCTGGGTAATAGATTCTGGTGGGGAAACAATAGATACCCACTATAAGAGATGTAGGGATAAACCTATCTAGGGGCACAAATGTGAATGGAGAGGTCTTCTTTGATAACTTTTCCAGGGCTTATGTTCCAAAGTTCTTATCTTTAATTTTATCACTTACTCACAAGGAGAATCTGCATCCATCAAATGTTGCCCCTCATCAGGAGTCTCTAGACACTTTCAGTTCCACAAGGAAGCTGTGCAGATTCCTGGACTGGGCAAGCCCTAAAGTCAAAGCCATGTGGGGTCATATCCCACACCTTTAATTTAGCTGTTTGCCCTTGTGAAAGTTGCTGACCTCTATACAGAAATCTTAGCAGTAAAACAGTAATAACAACCCTTTTTCGGAGGATTATGGTAAGGACTAGAGATGTAAGAAGATCCTACAACTGGGTCTGATTGGCAGTGGATACTCAATAAGTGATCATGATTACTCTACACAGTTTGGTCCAGGTCTTGTAAGTCATTTCCTGGGGCTTCCTCTCCCACCCTCACCACTACACCCCATCCAAATGTCAATATTCAAAGTGGCCGTCATCTGACTTTCAGGATTTGGAAGAAGTCAGTGGTTCAAATAGAGCTAGAGGCACAGCACATCAGTTTGTGAATCACTGAATGGGGCACCGCTGTGCAAAGACCAAGGAAAGAAAGGTTGCCATCATAGAACAAGTCCTCATCATTCTTGATGTTGAAGATTTCTCTAAGGGGCTGAAATGCACATGTGAAATTGTCAGAAAGAACCAAATTCAAGAGTTTTAGGAAATGAAAACTCTGTAAGAAAACTGGCTCACTAAAAATTAGTTGTTCCTTATTTATCAGTGAATGACCAGCTGCAACAGGTTGGCCTGAAACCTCTTGCTACTTGACCTCATCAGCAACCACCCCACAATAGGTCACCATTGCTTAATTAGACAAGGGAGTTTTCAAATGTAATCTCTTTGCACTCAGCAGGCCCTGGGTCAAACAGAATCTGACTAACCTGCAGCTTGTGTTTACACAGCTTCCAACAGTTCAAAAAGCCAAGGGAAGATCAGAAGCTTATCTTCCAGCCAACAGGGGAGGGAGGATAAGTGGAATTTGACAGAAGGTTGTAATCATCCACATTGGGGGCTGAGGGGAAGACCTGCTCATCTGTTTTTAAGCGTGTTAGGACAAGATGTTACATTTCTAGAAACCCAGATGCAGAAAAAGGTCAGCAGATGCCATTCTTGTGGTTTAATTAAGAAGGAAAGTAAAGATCTAACCTAAGTCCAGCTTTCTTAACTGGGCCTCCTCTGGAGAAGCAAGGGTAGAGGCGGGGAAGGCTGGTGGAGAGGATGAGCCCAGTGGGATGTGCTGGCCAGCGCATGGCAGCTGTTCACGGTGAGTCCTATTCTAGCTCATGGCCATATGTTCCAGCTCTTTTGGAAAATTACCTCCAAATAACAGATCACGAAAGAGCAACTCCAACAAGCCCTATAATTTAGTCCCAAGAGGAAATTCTTCATTCATCAAGTGTACAGGAGGCTAAATTAGTTCTATACCCACGTGGGCCCTGGTTGGCAATTTTGTGATGGTAAGCCCTACCTTGAGAAGGAGTCCAGCCAGAAGAGATGGTGACCACGGCCGGCCTTGTGCCCAGCTGGATCAGACCACATATTGTACCACATATTGGGTAGAGTTCCTGGGGAATATCTCTGGGACTTAGTCCCTGTCACTATTTTTTTTTTCAGATGCACATTTTTAGGGTTTGTGGGGAATGAGTGGATCTGCTCCCTCTCAGCCTGAGGTTGCCAGAGCATTCTTCAGCAGGAGGCAGACTAGACTTGTCAGAGTACAAGGTGGGATTAAAGCTAAATATAACCTTTTTTTTTTTTTTTAATTTTTTTTTCAACGTTTTTTATTTATTTTTGGGACAGAGAGAGACAGAGCATGAACGGGGGAGGGGCAGAGAGAGAGGGAGACACAGAATCGGAAACAGGCTCCAGGCTCCGAGCCATCAGCCCAGAGCCTGACGCGGGGCTCGAACTCACGGACCGCGAGATCGTGACCTGGCTGAAGTCGGACGCTTAACCGACTGCGCCACCCAGGCGACCCTAAATATAACCTTTAAAAGATGTTTCCATTTAATTCTCAGTTATTAAGCCAATATACCAATTATAAATACACATATATTATACATATTTTTTAAAATTTATTGTTTTGTTTTGGCTTTTGTTCTATGAATCTATTCATAGCCTGGAATCCAGCTCCACTGTTGGTGCTCATTAAACATGAAACAAAACACCTTAGAAAACATTTAAAAGATAGATATATGTTTGAGAGGACATCTCTTTTCCTTTAGCCAAGTCTTTATTTTTATGGACTTTGTTTTTTCTTTTAATTGAGAGGTAGTTGAATTCCTCAGCTGTACTGAACATTTCAAGATGTCTATAAATAAGCCAGAAGTTTTCTTTGTGCCTAATCAACAGGTTGCCTAAAACAAGACACTTTTTTATATTCCCTACATTTTAAGAATGATGTTGCTAAAGTTGGGCTACACTCCAAAGTTAAAAATCTTGTTCCTCTTAGAAATCGGGTTCACTGCCTCCATCTAGGAATCTGAATAAAATGACATGTTTCTCCTCGTAGTATCTTTTCAGCAATCTCAAAAATGCAAACCTCATTTGTATCTAAGAGACTTCTTTATGCTTAGGTTTTATGAGCAGCCATTCCTTCTGTAAATCAAGTCTGCTTTGTGACTTCACAAACCATTACAGGCAGGACATGTTTAAAAAGAAGGTTTACTAATTTGGGGAGAAAATGATTCTGTAGAAATAGAACTAAATGCTTTCACAAATAGTACAAAAACAATTCAAAAGTAAAATTAGAATGAAAGTGCTGCATTATATATATATATATATATATATATATATATATACAACAAAGTTCAAATAAGACTATTCAAACTGAATTTGTTGATTGGTACAACTTTTTCAACTTATTTATTTCCTGTTTTCTATTCCCAGGTGCCCATGAAGACTGATGCTGGCATCACATCTCTAAATTTGAACTCACAGAATACAAAAATGGGTCAGCTATTTGAAGTACAGAATTCTCTGCTCTGAAAAAAAAAATCTCACTAAAGAAATTCTTTAAAGTATTCTGAAAAAAAAATCCCTGAAAATGACTGAACTGAATTTATTATCAATTACACAGACTAATAAAAGTAGTTGAATATATACAACTTATTCAAGGTATTCATGTCCAATGAGGCATTCCTGTCATGAAAGACTTACCTACCTTCTTAATTTCTATTTATAATTTTTTTTCTTAGAGGGAGTGGGTAAGAAGAAGACTTGGAACTCACTAAAAACCATGCATGGTCAGAGTAGAGGAGAGGATGAAGCTGAATTCATTGTTCCCTCACCTGGGTGCCCTGAACTTAGTATATATTTAACAATTCACTATTTAAACAGCAAAGGAGGCAGGGCTACTGGTTAAGTCTATGAGATAAGCCAAGAATCAGAAGGTGTATATCATTTAAAGTCGGATAAAAATATTAGAGCATAACCACTGGTCTTGACTCACACTGTAGAGACTGTAAATCCCAGGCAGACAGGGTCAGGTCTACCGTAGAGATGTAGATCTTGAGTATGGCAAATGGAGGGTAAAAGTCAAGAGAGAGCTAAAGTTTCTGTCCTTCTTTGACCCATGCATCACCCATTTTTCAAGATGGACATTTGACATTGAACAAAATCTCTACACATTGTTATTTTTTGGCAAGAGATCTCCTCTAAGAAAAATTTCATCAGTTTGTGATAAAGAAATGAAAGCTTCTGAAGCCTGACATCTTCAAACTACTAAGAGCAGCTTGTGGGCGTGGAAGCAAGAATACTCTCATTTATTTCACAATCACTGGGCATGCATTATACATCCAAGTACTATTCTATTTGATGATAATTTGCTAGAGAATAAGACAAAGACATTCAATAGAAAATAAATATGCCCATAAGATCAAATCATATCATGATTTGCACTATTGGAAACAGAATCATGTGCCAGAAAGTGACTTGATTGATGACTGCTATGGATGGGTAGTCATGGAAGGGCTCTCCTGGGAGGTGAAATTTAAGTTGAGATCTGAATGACAAGCAAATGTAAGCCACATGAAGAACTGAGGTGGCAGGGCAGGCAAAGGAAACAGAGAATACAGAGGCTAAAAGGCAGGAATGAGCTTGGTTCATTCTGGGAATAAAGAGTGTAGGGTGCCTTGTGAGAAAGGAGAGATGATACCAGAGATAAGGAAGGACCAGGGCATACACAGCCTCATTAGCGTAGGTAATGGCATGACTTTTGTTTTAAGCACCATGACAAGTAACAAAGGGTTTGAATTTGGAAAATGGCATATGATTTACAATTTTGGAATATTACTCAGGCTGCTGTGCCAGAGTGTATTGAAGGGGACATGTTGGACTAAAGAAAAGGCTATCACAGTGGTCCAGGCAAGAAAAGATGGTGCTTGTACAGGAACGAGGGCAATGAAAAGTATGAGCCAATGTATGTAGGACATACTTTTCTTAACAACAAAAGTAACTTTTTGTTGATAAATAGGAAGTCACATGTGAAGGGAAGGAACATTTAAAGATTTCATGCTTGGCAAGGACTATTTGATTCTCTTCTACCTAATTTATTCTGCTTATTCTACCCAGTGACAGAAGAAAAGTTAATGAAATTGCATTCATAAAATCTTTCCCTTAGTGCTTACCAGTCTATATTTCAAGAGAATTTCACATCCTTTACATCACATTTCAAATAAGAATGGTATGCTTCTCTTAGGACAATAAAAGACCATGATTTATGTGGCTGTTTAAATTTTTCAAATAAAAGCTTGGCAGTCATCACAAGACACAAGCAATTTCATCTCCCAATATGTTCCTTTAAATGACATTGTGTTGAGCAGGAAGAAAACCAAAATGATGCTTACTCTGACCATAAATTGTGGAAATTGGAAAATGGTCTTCACGTAGAGCTGATCAGCACAGAGGACATGCTATGCAAACCTGCGCTGTAAAAGAAATATATGTGTAGCTTGGATCTCTCAGGAGTCTCTGGATGGGAAGGTGCTCTGACACCTTTTGAATGAGGCAGATGTTTCCAAAAAGCTTTATTTGTTGCCTGACCACATGGCAAGCTCTCTAGAGCAGTGTTGTCTGGTAGGAACATAAAGTGAACCACATTTGTAAATTTACATTTAAAAAAAGTGAAATTAATTTTAATAAAATATTATATTTATCCCAATGTATCTGAGATAAAAACATTTCAACATGTGATCAACATGAAAATTGTTAATGATATATTTTACATTCTTTTCTTCATACTAACACTTTGAAATCTGATATATAATAATCTAGTTGGACTAGTCAAATTTCAAGTGTTTACAAGCCACATGTGGCTAATGGCTGATGTATTAGACATCATAGCCCTTGAATATATATAATCTCCTGTCAGCAACAATTGGCTTTCAAATATCCAAAAAGAAGATAACTGATGTCACATCATAGACATGAAATACTGGTAGTTCATAAACAGGCAACTACTAACTGCCTAAAAGATCTGTCATAATAAAGTGTTAAGAATGGCAACCTGGATCTTTGAGAAAATACAGCCACATTTTAATAACTCATGGCTTCATTTGGACTATGTTTTTCAGTTTCAGTTCTTTGCTTTATTACACTTGAAACTGAAAAAAAGGGGCACAGAAAAAAAAAGAAAAATTAAAAGCTGATGATTTTATTTTATTTATTTATTTTATCTATTTTTAAGGATGAAGTTGCAAAGGGACAATAAAACTATATCTAAAGTATTTTTCAGAGCTACTGAACATCTATGCCTGAACTTACCCTTCCATATTTAAATGATTATACCTAGTGTGTCTCAAGGAAGAGAATCTGTAGGACCAGATAGCAGCTGGATGCCAAAAGAGGCATTTTGGTACTTCCAGGTTGCAGGGAGATGACATGATTCCTTTGGCACCACTGTAAGGGCAGATATGGCCTACATGTAAATAGTATATGCCTCCCCACATGGAGGCTCTGTATCAGTATCATCAGCACCCCACATGGGCCTCATGACCAACATCTTTGCAAGCTAAGAGGCTTTGTGAACTTCTCATGCAAGGTGACATTAACTGATGATACCAACATAATTGTTTTTCCAAAATCAGCCTTAACATCATCTTTACAATTACAATTTATTAAAACTGCAGTAACTCTTTCTGACAATGTATTGATTTAAAAAGAAAACAAATGCATGGAAACTTTGGAACTAATCACTCTGAAAAAAAACAAGAAAGAATGGTGTCACAGGGACAGAAACTTCCACAGAGTAGAGGAATAATTTATGGATGTTTTCAGTGATAAATCATCACTTTTAGACTGGACACACTCTTCTTTTTGTAGAGTGTGATCAGTGAAAATGCATTTTCTAGGAACACAGCTAAATTTTCCAAAGCCTCGAAGACTCTTAAAGAAGGTAATAAAAGACTGATAATAAGTCAGAAACAATGTTTGGCATCCTCAGGCTAACAGGTAAATAAATGAATAATAAAGACATAAAATTAGGCACATTTGTTTTTCTCAACCAACATTTTAGTAAATGAATGAATGAATGAATGAATGAATACATACATGCATACATACATAGTAGGATTTAGAGTGAGCCATTAGCCATTGTTTTAGAGCTTTTTGCTTTATTGTAGATGCATTTCACAAGGAACAGGAGGTTTGCAGAGTAAAAGCCTAATACGGTAGCTAATTTACTTGGCTGGGGGAGATTATTGTATATTCTCCCTTTTCCTGTGGAAGTATACTTCATGCTTTTAAAGGCTATTTGAATACTTTTTATGCTCATTATACATCTCTTTAGGCAGTTGTATATGTGTTCATGGTGGGTTAGATTGAGGATTTCCTTCTTTCCACTTCCATTCCCATGAAGGAAGCTACCAGAATGCAAGTACACATGGAACCAGCATCTGAGGCCCGCAGATAGGCCAAGATCACATTCTGCCTTAATGCAGAGATAAGGCAAGGCATCCATGCTTACCTTCAGTTCATTCCTAAAGGAAGCACACAGCCACAAACCCAGCATCCTTTTTCTAAATGTTAAAATTAATAATTCTTTTCATAAGGAAAAACTTGATATATCAAAGAATCATATTTTCAGTGAAGGATGAAAGAGACTGAAGTTAAATGAGTTTGAATCTGGTGGCAAGTTTTATTTGGTTTCCACTATCTGGGGCAACAACCTATACTCTCTAATATGTGTTAAATAAAAACATTTCCATTCATAAATATTCTCTGCAATGCAAAGTAATAATCAATTTCTAATTTGAGACCATGACCTTGCATTAGGAATTGCTCTGGGGAGAAGAAGCTGCATTTTAATAAGAAGTAGATGGACCTGAGTTTACCTTTTCTTTATTCTTCTCTTTCCTTGGAATATCCATTATAATAATAACACTTCAAGGCCCCAGGCTCAGAAGACTCCACTGATTGCCAATTGCAGGCCTGTTTCCCTAAATCTCTTCTAAATGTTCTTCAATCTCTAGTTGAACACCCTTATTGCCTCTCAACATAGTTTTTGTTTTTGTTTTCCTCTTTCATAGAGAGCTCTATTCATTAGAAAATTTTAACTTACGTTGAGTCCAATGGTTTCTACATATAAAATATATTCCTTGGACTTTGTTCTTCGTAAATAATGTACAAAGATAATCCCTCATTCTAGACCCTTAAGAATAGCTATAGCAAACACAGAACAAGTATATAACATGATTATAACATCTAAGAAAGATGCAATCTAAGGAGAAAGTCAGAATTAGCAATCAGGGGAAAGTGAGCTACTGGAAGGGGGCTGGCCTATGGCTCTGTGTATAATAAAGTTAAGAGTCCATAAAAGATAGGTGCAGTAGGAAAGATTGGATGGAGAAGAATAAGCCTAGATAAGCAGAAATAAAATAGAAAACCTCTGGAGATGCTGCACCAGAAGGAGGAGGAGGAAGGCAAGACAACTGTTGGAATTTCGATAAACTACAGGTCATACACAAAAGAACATTTAGTAGATACCTACTGATACAGATAAACTGTTTTCCACTAGTCAAGTGATGTACACAGCCAGTTAAGATATCTGGCAAGTCTAAATCATTTTAGGAATAATGTTTCTTGGAAAGTAAGAATTTAATGCAAGTATCGAACATTTATTTTATTTTTCAATTAGCTTTATGCTTGCTTTAGATAGCTACGTAGCACATACGTCAGTTTATGTCAATTTCACAAATTTCTATGGATATATGCAAAACTTCAGTTTATCCTTTTCTTATACGAAGTATATATTTTAAATGTATTTTACATTTTTGTTTTTTCAAACCTGTCTGCAGTAGGATACCTGAGTTCCTCATTTTACTATAAACCTTTGCAGAATCAAGCTTACATGTGCCACGTAGGATTTAAAAAATTGTAGCCAATCTGCTTTTGATTTAAAAGAAAGGCTTCCTATACGCAGCTTCAAGCCCAGCCTTTCTAACTGACATGACATCAGCTATACAAGAGCCACAAATATACGATATTAATGCATTTTTTTTCACTGCATCCAAAAAGATGTTTAATGACTCTCTAAAAATTTATTTTTCAGCTTATCTCCCATCTCTCCATTCAAAATCAAATGGCCAATAACATCTCAAGGAGGTTGGTAGACAGATACTTACATTAAGAAAATAGTACAAAATTGAAAAGAAACTTTTAGATCTCATAGGATTTTTGGCAACTAAGGTGTAATTAAATAGGCCTAGGAGTAAATAGCCCTAGATTTGAATTCCAGTTTTTCCATTAATTAGGTTATATAAACTTGGGCCCACCACTCTGGAGGCCAGTTTCCTAATCAGTAAAGTATAAACAATTGTAGTGAAGATTAAATAAAACATTTATACTTAAAAAGGGGCCTTACAGGGACACCTGGGTGGCTCAGTCAGTTGAGTGTCCAACTCTTGATTTTGGCTCAGGTCATGGTCCCAAGGTCATGAGATCAAGCCCTGCATCAAGCTCTGTGCTGAGCATGGAGCTTTCTTTAGATTCTCTCTCCCTCTCCTTTTGCCCTTCCCTCACTCATTCTATCTCTTGCTCTCTCTCACATGCTTCTTCTCTCTCAAAATAAATAAATAAACATTAGAAAAGAAAAGAAAAAGAAAAAGAAAAAGAAAAAGAAAAAGGGAAGAAAAGAAAATGAAAGGGAAGGGAAGGGAAGGGAAGGGAAGGGAAGGGAAGGGGCTCAGTCATTAGGCATCTGACTCTTGGTTTTGGCTCAGGTCATGATCTCACAGTTCATGAGTTTGAGCCCCACATTGGCTCTGAGCTGAGGGCACAGAGCCTGCTTGGGATTTCTCTCTCCCTCTCTCTGCCCTTCCCTGGCTTTCTCTCTCTCTCTACCTCTCAAAAAAATAAATAAACTTTAAAAAATAAATAAAAAGAAAAGAAAAGGACCTGATAGAATGTCTGGCACATTGTAGTCATTCCAGGAAAACCCTAGTTCCTTGATTCATTTATTCATTCATACATCTCCACTAATATAAAGTAGACACCCAGTTCTTTCTAAATTCTTTTAGACTGAAATAAAACTGAAGAAGTAGAGAATCAGGGTTTATGTGGAAAAAAATTGCAATTTGGGCAGTTTGTCACATACTTTACCTCTGACTTCCTATCAAATGGCGAGGCCATCTGAACTGACTTCAATCTTTTAAGCAGGGCTGCCATATGTTTTGTTCTGATACTGCTACCTGGATTTAAAGACAAAATCCTGGATGTCTTCCAAGGAGAATTTTAGGCAATCTAATGGTGAGGTGTAAGGGAAAGCTATTATTGAGTCTCTCATGTGGAAGAAGTTGATCATATTTATTTCTAAGGTAACACTGTAAAGTATGGCTGCCTGGAGGCAAATTTTTAATTCCTAAACCATTTCACTTACTCTTTGCAAGTCTTACATTTGCCTCACAAATGCTAGCAAAAAATAACTGCTTTCCCTAATATATGATACAGTGTTCCACTTACCATCCAACTCTAAATGTTAATTTTACTTTTTTATTCAGTATTCCAAAAATTTTAAAGAGTTATTGTCTTATGTTTTCAAGTCTGATCTGTCCTCTAATTTCTAGTCTTTATATTAGCTATTCTTCAGAAATGATTCACAATGGCTTTATCTTTATTCTTTTATTATCCACCGAAGGGCCCAGTTCTAAAACCATCCATATGCCTTATGTCCAACGAAGTTTACAGAATACATCCATAAACAGCCTTTAGATTTGGATTTTGACACTCAAAATAATGTAGCATTTCAGACTTTTAAAAAGTATACTTGGTCTTAATCGTCATATAAAAAAGGCAAACATGTAACTTTTATGTAAACCTATGGCTATAGAAATATTTCACATCCATATATTTAAAACTATGTAGCTTTAGAAATTAAATGGAAAATTAAACAGGTTATCTTAAAAACTCAGAAACCTCAATGTAATTTGTGTAGCCTTCTCCATCATCAAACTTAAGCTCTTCAAGCTAAATGACTGTGTGATTTTTTGGCTCTCAAGTGGCAAATATAAATCAAGGACTACAGAAATCTTCCCCACAGACAAAATCTATGTCCTCAACTTAAAGAAGTTAGGAATGAACTTTATCTCAGCCAGGCTGACAATGATAAGATTTCAAGAAGGAGAGAAGACTGACCACCCACAGCCCTGCTGTCTCCAGAGCAAATCTAGCCAGACTTGCAAATACCACTATCACAGTACTCGTAGCATCTTGAAACTAACTGTCCTATTGATTGGCAGGACTTCAGGGAATTTTATCTAATTGTCTAAGAGCAGGAAGGAAAGGAAAGCACACACTCACTTTCATTTAAATGTAGACAATTTCTACCTTTGACCCTA
Source organism: Panthera uncia (assembly GCF_023721935.1). Classification (NCBI taxonomy): domain Eukaryota; kingdom Metazoa; phylum Chordata; class Mammalia; order Carnivora; family Felidae; genus Panthera; species Panthera uncia. Next base: position 32,388,162 of record NW_026057578.1, on the reverse strand, counting down.
GGGTGGACGAACCAAGCACAGATTTATTCACACTGATTTTGTTTTCTTGGAGTCAATATGCCCTAAATGGAATATTTCCTGTGATTTTATCTTTTTTTCTTTTTGCCTGAGAGGTACTAAACTGAGGACCTCCCTTTAGAAAACCACCTAGGATATGAAAAGAGGTCTGTATGTGTATGAGCACTGCCAAAGGTAATAGGGTGGCAGCTAACAGCCCAGGAAGTGAATCACTGCCTTTGTTGGTTTCTATTTTGTCAGCAGAGGGAAAACTTCAAAAATAACTTACAAAAAGAAATCAATAAATAACCTGTCATCCATTTCTGGGACCCTTGTTTCTAGTTTTCTCCATCTCTCCCATCCCTATTATTAAATGAGTCAATGTTGGAAAAACACCAAATGCCTCATGTGGAGTTAAATTGGGTATTAAATCATCTTAGTCTCAATGCATATGGTAAAAAAGAAGCCATCAAAAAGAATACACTGGCATGGAGAGAAGTGAAAATTTTGAGCAATATACCATACTCTAGCAAAATAATCCGATAAATTGAGAACATGTTCAGCCCCTGCACAGCACAGCACATATTGTAAAAAGAAATTTAGTTGCTGAAAAACATGAGATATTCTCCTCTGCCACTGATAAGGTTGATGGAAGGACACACACCGTGGTTAGTAAATAGCACTTTTTTGGTTTATAATTATATCTAATTGCTTGCCAGTAAAGCATGATGAAACCTTCATCACATAACCCTCTAAAAACATCTAAAATATCCAAAGATTTAGTAAATCATTGCCAAAATACTCACATACCCAACAAAAGTAATCCAGAAAACTGTGTCAGCACCTTCTCAGGCAGAATAATATTGAGGAGACTTATTCTTATACAGCCATGTTATGTGCCGTGTTGAAGACATTTCAAATTTTAACTCCTCAACATTTAGATTCACATACACTATTTTTACCTTTTCCGAGTTTCCTGGATGACTGAAGTCCTTCCAGTCTTCAGTTAGTCATATCCCACACTCTACTAATTCTCAGATGCTGGAATAATGACAATGACTGAGATCATGATGAACTTACAAGACTGAAGTCGTGTCTTTATCAATGAGGACACAGTTACTATTTCATGAGTCACCCCAAAATACCTCTTGCATTTGGTGGCAGAGGGTCCAGAGGGCAAGTTTCAGAGCAGTCATTCTTGAATTACTGATATAGGAAGTGAGAAGGCTGTAAGTTGTTTTGACCATGTCACTCATTTAGAGTTCACTTCCCACACAGATTACAAATCTATCTTCCTAAAGTAGGAAGATAAAAGGAATCTTAAAATTAAGATGGATAATTCTCCAACACTGTATGAAGGAGTCATCATTTTCAAGATCTCATAAAGTCCCATGTTAAATTCCGCTGAAATTCACAGTTCCCATCTAAAGCTCAAAAGCTATTTAGGAGCCATATGACAAATTTAGGAGTCAGCCAGAGGTGATGAGAATATAATACAATTCTCTTCTTCATCCTGCTACACCAGGCACAGCTGCAAATGTCAACATCCAACTCCTCCCAAGCAGCCTTCACTGGCCACATCTCCTATTAATCTGGGCTTCCTTTTCATTCTTTGGAGATTTGCTAGCACACTCCTTGGTGAGACCCACTTAATATTTGGCCTATCATTGCAGTGCATAGATTCATAAATGCCCAGGGGTCAAAGCACGTCTCCTAAATGACAACATCCATGATACTGTGCATGAGGCTGGTGGCTGCCTAACTCCTGTACCTCTATTTCATCATACACCAAGATGATAATGCCTTTGGTCTAAAGAAAAAGGATGGGTAATTGCTGAGAAAAAGAACACAGGGTCACAAAGGAAGCTCCATGCTACCATCAACAAAATTATTAAAAGATCGATGTTCTAAGAAACACAAGAACAAGGAGTTTCCAATATAGAAGTAAGTGTAATCAAAGGAGAAAAAATAAATAATTCACATGCCAGAGAATGGCAACTCCACATGTCAGTCAGTGGCAAGCAACTGGCTCTTGTGAAATGGATTTAACCATGTGTATCCCATATATTTGTGATACGTCTTACTGTCATCATGTGTCAAGTTACAATATTGTAAGTTACAGGAAAGAGCAGAAGAATTCATAGTGCTTTAGAATCACAGTTATTGCACAAAATTAATGTTTAGAACTGTTCATGTAAAGGGGCTCCCTTTCCATATCAACAATGCAGAATAAGGAAGGAAAAAAATATATATATACAAATTGAGGCTAGAAATATTAAAGTTAATTAGCACTCATAGCTCTAAAATGCCAAAATTGTTTAATGTTGATTTGCATTTCCACATTATATTCATATTACTATATTCTACATTATCATTCTATATCACTATATGTATTTGTGATTTACGTAGATTACCATATATTATAGTATAATATAGAATATGATAACAAACTATATAACAATCTGTATTATTTTATTTTATAATATATTTCTCTTACTATATTCTGCTGCTTCTTCTCTGCATGAGTTTAAAAGAGAAACTTCAAAAGCTAAGAGACTTTTCTGACACACAAATTATAAGATAATTTTATTCTTTTCACTGAAGGAAGCCAATACACACTGTAACGCTAAAGGCACACCTGAAGAGGATTCAGAATGAAATTCCTTTGACATCATTGTCAAAGTCAAAACATTATACTTCCCCCATCCCATTCTTTTATTGGAGTCTTTATGATATCAGCAGCTACTTAACTTGTGGCTTTCCTGCATCAGACATTTCAATGACAATTATTGCTGGGCAAATTCTAAGTCTATAGCACCCACCTCCAACTCCACTCCTGACAAAAATTTTAAAATAAGGTTAACTGGAAAGTGTAGGCAGCTTGTTTTGGCCATGTTAGTTCTGATCTGACCTGAGAGCCTAGGCATTGAGGTGGAACATGGCAACTAGCAGATGATTATCAGTGGACTATTGTGTTAGATGCAGCTAGCACTGGGCCTGAACTATAGAATCAGCAGTATTATAGAATTGCAGACCACAGTAGGAAATCCTAGAGTGTGAGAAATTATTCTGAGTAAAGGAACAGCCATATATCAAGGTCAGTTGACAGTTTCATATTTAAGTTGGTTATTAAACACATATATTTATCTCTTCTCCTGCCCAAAAACCCATATGAAAAGAAAAATAAAAAGAATAAATTTAAGGCAGCAGTGGAAAACTGAGAGAATTACATCAACTGGCTTAAACAATGAGAAACGTCCAGAAGATACAACAGCTGATGTGAAGCCAAAATGGTGAAGAACTCACAGCACAACACAGGCTTGGACAGAATTGGTTTTTAAACCAGTGAAAAGTTCTGACTACAACTTCACATTAATCTGATAATGAAGCTTCAGAAGGAAACTGTGATAAGGAGCAGTGGGGTATGTTAGTAGACAACAGGGCAGTCTGGTCCCCATGGTAGCTGACAACTAAGGCATTTGCCCTCAGGGGCATTCAGTCTTTCTGAGCAAAGTTGAGAATCTGCCCAGCAATAATTCCAGAGATGTACTGGGACTGTGAGAAGGGAAGCAGTACTGCAGGCAAGTTTCTGTCAAGACTAAGGATAAGAAGACTTGTCCCTTAACACTCCAGAAGGCAAATTCTCTCTCTGCCCTAAAGGAGAGCCTACCTACCTACATCACCTGCTCCCAACCTCCCTCCCTCCTACCCTACCTGCTTCTCTTCAAGCCAGAGAGCTTGTAATTACACTCAGGGTATAATCTTTTCCCATTTGTGTCACAAATACCTACTTCAGTCACTGATACTGATAAATTAAGCCATCATTTGCAAGTGTAAACAGATATGCCAGAATAATCAATTGAAGAAACTGGTATGCAAGAGAGACATAAACTACACTAATGAACTAACTCAAGAGAAAAGGAAGAAGCCAAAGCAAAGAAGATAACTATAAAATAAATGTAATCAGTCTCTGCGGATCAATAATAGTACATATCATGGAAATAAGTTTGGGTGTGAGTGCCAAGTATCTATAATTAAACATGATTATCAGGAATTTCTTGTGTACATTAACTTTTATAATCACAGTCTTAGATCATCTTTAAAATCTCCCAAGCTAAAGACTCTTGATTGTATTTCAAGTGCAGTTTCTGGGTTTCATACATCTCATGCAATACAAACAAAGGTAAGACATTAAAATATTCTGAAATTCTGAGAAAGCACAAATAATGCACTGTTCCATTGAATGTTGAGCCCAAAGAGATTTAAGGATCAGCAGTGTGGAGACTGACTTGCTGTAAATAGCACACATGTTCGTTCAGTCTTCGGATCGTTTGTCATTGTCTCTGTGTATGGTGTTCTCTGCTGAGATGGCAGGGAAATTTGGGGTCTTGAAACACAAGTAAAAGACTATAGTACTTGTAAAATACTTGGCCAGAAGTTAGCTTTCAACAGAGTACCTGGGAATACTACCTGGGAGCATATCACACATAATGCTTTATCTCAACACTTGATTTATCAGGCTAAAGGATCTTTTAAACCTTGCTGGACCCTACAGCATGGAGAGCCTAAGGCTAAGTGGGACAACTGTTAGAATAGTCCACAAGGAGGAACTGTCTGAGAAAAGCCAGCTTCCAAATGGGGATTTTCATCTGTGTTTTGTATTCACTTTAATCCTCTAAGTATTTTCAGTTTCCTATGAAAAAAATTGAAATTTCCTGAACAACAATACTGCCAAGAGTTATTATCCCTTTCGCTTACTTTCAAAGAATCGTTCTCTATTAAAATGGCTTATATCAAATCTGAGTATTATTAAGATTACATGAAACTCCCCAGACATCCACCTAATTGAAAAGAACAGTCCAGAAAGAACAGACAGACTTCTATATTCACAGAGCATGTATGGGACAGGTTAACCATGGGTGGAAAAAATCTAATGGAAAATCACTGGAAAAAATGACTTTCCAAACTTTTTTTATTTAGTTTATTTATTTATTTTGAGAGAGAGAGAGAGAGAGAGCACAAGCAGGGGAGGGACAGAGAGAGGAAGAGAGAGAATCCCAAGCAGGCTCCACACTGACAGTGCAGAGGCTGACACGGGGCTCAAACCCATGAACTGACAGATCATGACTGGAGCCAGAACCAAGAGTTGGATGATCAACCAACTGAGCCATGCAGGCACCCTGACTTTCAAATCTTTTTATGTAGATACTGTCACCAGCCTTTTGGTACACATAGGCAGATAACTTCTGCATTAAACAAAGGTTTCCTAGAAAAGATGCCTCTGTGTTTTGCTCTGTTTCATTTATTTTCACACATAGGATTTCTGCATCACTTCCAAACTGTTCATATTGAGTCCACTTTTCTCATCCTGTAAGGTCCTTGAGTCAGATTCTACATACATCATTTATTGGCTGATCACTTGGCATCAATTCTTTCAACGAGCATTTAATCATTCATTTATTCAACAAGAATTTATGGAGTTTATCCTCTTTGTCAGGCAATACAAGGCAGTCTCAAACCTCATGCACTAACACCAGCCTGCTGGACCCAGGCCTTCCTTCCAGACACCTAAAATGTTTGGGGCAGGAGAGAACTCTGGCAAGTGGGAATAGTGAGTTTTTAATGTTCAGTTTTAATGAAACATCTACGAGCAAGAATCTTGTCTCTACTTCCACAACTTTTAGAGTTGATTTCACTTTCCTTTTCTCTAAACTTCCAAGACTTACAAAACCAATTTATCTGAGGACCAAGGAACCTGGCCTTTCCATCCTCCCTTCCTAATACATTTATGTGTTAATTCTAAGACCAGGTGTTGCGGTGACAGACACCTGGGGCTCCTAAATGGTAAGAGTTTATATAACTTCCCACTAGCTGCTAAAAAGAAAAACATTATTTTTAATGTATTTCTAAATAGAGAAAAAAGAGACTACAAGGAGAAGGATTCACTTGCCTCTTTCTCTTTACTCTAGCTTTAAAACGCTGGTTGTGACTTTGGCTCAGTGGCCAGATGATTGGCAGAGGCACAGGAGAAGATAAAGCTTGCCTAGGACTAAAGGAAGAAGAAGAGTGAACAGGAGGGGGTGTGTGCATGGTATTTGTATCCACTCATCCTCTGGGAATGCTCCTGTCCCTGCTCTCCAAGCCCTCCCTATTTGGTAGTAGGGAATTTTCCACTATGGACTTAGGACCCTATACTAGCCCCCAGCTGTTTGCCCTCTGCATCATTTCCAGTGCTGATGGGGACTGGGCCCCCAGCATGAGGCATGGAGTCTGGAAGTCAGCTTAGTAATCAGCTCATTCTTTCCTGAGCAATACTCACACCTCATAGAGGATGAGTACACTACACAAATATAACAGATGAAAGACACATTCAGTTGTTTCCCTTATATCACAACCTGACTAGTTCTGTCTGCTAAGCATACTGATGGTTGGCTACTACCCACTCATCTCCTCTCAGCCAATAAAACCCTTAGGACAGAGAGAACACTGATTTCCCCAAGCTGCTCTGTTCCAATCCCATGGATTTTATTCTTCACTATTAGGATCACCTTACCAGTAGAAACATTTACACAATAGTTTAAAAGGCTGCTGCCACTGTGATCCAGTTAAAATATCATGTCATCTCATCTTCTGAGAGTAATTCAAATGAAAAGTACACACTTAAAATCTAGAATTACACATCACATTAGAACTGGAAGAGACCTATGAGATAATCACCAACAAACACTGTGATTACAAATGGGAAACACTAGGAGCAGAGCAGAGGTGGGACTTCCAAAGAGTTCAGAGCCAGCTGCACCTAGAGTTGTTCACTTTGTCATCTCCCAGCACACCATGGAGAAGACGATTTAATTACTGTGCTTGGGGATCCCATCTTATTAACTGTCCTTTTGCATTACCTATAGCAACCTATTGTGAATAGTCTGGTTTTTTTATGTTTTGAAAAGAGAGATGAAGTTTGTTGTTTTGGTTGTTGTTTTGTTTTTGTTTTTGTTTTTAGGTGAGCTCATGACAAAATTGAGGAGGAGAATCTATGGTTAACTTACCAGTGAAAAAGCCAATCACTATAAGTAACACTAGGAATAGGTCTAAGATTTTGGCAAAGTCCCCTCCTCACTTCCTTGCTTGAGATAATAGGAATGCCAACAAGAAAACAGAGGTCCTGACTGGCAGTTTCCAGCACTAGAAAAGAGAAAGCTGAACTGATGTGATAAAGTTAAAAGTGGCAATATAAGACTCTAAAGTCAGTAAGTTTAGACTCTAATAGGTAGCTCCACAGATAAAAGAATGAATATCTAAATTGCAGCCAATGGAAGCTGAGCATCTATCTTGTTAGACTGGTTGGTTAGGCCAGTAGGTGTCCTGCTTGCTAGGAGGAAAAAGCAGGGAGGAACCCTGGCCAAAGCTGTCTGTACGGTGATGCAGAAGGTCACCACATGGTCTAGGGATTTTTCTAGCTGCTGTTACTGACTAGAGAGAATGAATGAATGAATGAATGAACGAACGAACGAACAAATAATCAAACCAGAAAGCAACAATCAGAGAAGAGGATCAAGATAAAGAGGGGTAGGCAGGATGAGGGAGTAGAAAGTAAAAATATGACCAAGGTGGCTTTGGCTCCCTACAATTCCTAGCCAAGATTTCTTATTCCAAAATCAACTGCTTAAAAGTTTTTCTTATTTGTTAAGGGGAAATTTGCGTGAAGACGTGAGATAGAGGCAAACTGAATTACGAATCTGAAGTTTCTTCCAGGGGGCACTGCAGATCCACCGTGAGGCCAACTGGAGTTAAGAAACAAGTCTGCTCAAAACGATTCCTGTCTGCAAGTGTTTAATTTGAACCTCACTTGAAAAAATATTCTTTAAATCCTGATAATATCTTAGGACAATTAGTTCTTCTATTATATAGCGCCTCTCCTGAATTGGGAAAGCCTTGGTAGATAAGCTGCTGAATCTTTTAGAACTCCTCTAGGCCTCTTGGGATTCCTTAGATTGGTAGTGATTTGAGCAAAATGGATAACATGTTCTACATTTTCAGACTGATATTTCTCTCTAGGATACCTCTCATTATCAGTGGATCCCCTGCTAAGATCAAAGGCACTCCCCCAAAGCAAAGAACAGGAATACCTAGTTTGTCACTATTAGTTGAAATAGTGGGACTGACATCCCAGGCTTTCTGCTGCAGGAGATGAGCCTCATTAGGAATCTAATCTCCGATAAAAAGCAGTCATTTTTGCACTGATATGAAAAAATATTTTATGCCTACAAACAGCAAGAGTTGAAAAAGAACTTCAAGGGGTATTCAGCTGAGATTAACTTGAGCTACTAAAAAGTAAAATTTATAAGTGTATGTTGTCTATAAACCGCTGACTCTGTTTTGATTTGCTTTCCTTCACACATTGAATCTTGCTGAATGAGGAGAAATCATCTTCTCAAAGGTAATATCCAGGAATTTTGAGCACTATAAATTCAAATACAGTTTTGTATGAGATAAAATACTAGTAATTATAATACATGGTGTCAAAAATGCAGACATGTTTCATAAAAGGCTATTTGCTTACACTGTTGCTATTTTACTTTGTATCTTAGGGACAGGTATACAGAAAGTGGAAACAGATCATCACCAAATGCTCTGAAAATTGTTTGGTCAAGAGCAATTTACTACCATATGGAGGATGGTGGGCTTCTCTGGGTATTTCTTCTTGTCCTTTCATCCTCTAAATTTTTAATCTACCTATCAAGGTGCGTTGAGTCAGTCAACCAAGAACACCCGTGTTTCAGCAAGCTAGGGTGTCCATGCTTAAGAAATCACAAAGTGAGATGTCAGGGACTTATATACCATGTCTTACCATAATGGGGGGGGGGGTTAAGTGTTCAGATTCATTGACTGATATTCAGATATTTAGAGGAAAGGCAAAAATAAGTAATTACATAAGTAATTGCTTCTCATTACCTTTTGATTGGATTTGCAAGAATGACCTATGAGTGAGATGGAGCAAGCTTGGCCTCTGCAATTTAGAAAATCTGCACCTTCTTTTCCAGGCAGACCAGTGCTTAGTCAGGATGAAATTATGGCTGGGTGAATGGCACGTGGGCTAAATTTCAAACCTCACTCATCCCGTTGACTGGGTGTCCTGATGCAGTGGCACAACTGTATGCAGTGCTCTTGCTTAAGAAAATACAAAAATTACTCAGGACATCCATTAAATACCTGCATGGATTCTTAAACACGTTTCTTAGCCAAGGATGAGTGTTTGCTTCTTAGAATACTAGTGTAAATTACTAAGGAAGAGACCATGACTAAGGTAAAACTTTACTATCATAGAACATGTAGGCAAAGCAATCCAAGTTTTACTAACCTATTGATTTTTGGAAACTGTTTCCAAAAAGATTTTTCTGTTCTGTGTGGCTCAGCTAAACTAAAGATGATAGAGAGTTTTAAGAAAACAGTTATTACTTAGGAAATGACTAGACAGTATTATCAAATCGCAATTCAACTATGCCAAACAAAGAACAGAAATGACTGACAATATATATAACATACATGGCTTATGTTTTTCCTACTAGTTTGCAAAGTAGACAGAATTTGTCTTAGAGGAATATAAACTTTCTCTAAGAAGCGTGAAATTTATTAGGAGCAGCAAGAAACATGGCATTAGGTATTTTAGGCTGCTTTGACTCCCAAAAGGAAGAGAACACAAAGGGGCTCAAGCCATGGCTTTTACATCTTGTTGTAGGCGTCATTTCCTTGAACCGCCTCAATATAGATTCCATTTTTTAAGAAGGCAAGCTGAGACTTTTTTCCATTACTCTTGGCTGGGATCTGGATTTAGTCAAACTGGCCACTGTCACTACTTATGTCTAATTAGAACCACCTGTGAGAATTTTGTGTCAAAAAAGAAAGAGAGAATGAAAGCTAATGTTCACGATGATTACAAGATTTGATCTTAAGGCTAATTTTATTTGCTTTTGGCCTGATAATAAGACCTTCCAAACACCTCTCGCATTTTTAAAATTGGTTTCCTTTGGATATTGGCTGAAAGTGTTCATGAGTTACCTGTATGTGTGTGTACAGATAGAGTCCTCTTAAAGAGAACCTTCACACCTCTTTAAAGAAAAAGCATACAACGTTGAAATCTGAGCTGGAGTGAAAAAGTATGGCTTGTTTGGCTTTCTGTTCTTTAGAATGGTACTGAGGGAGCTGAGCTGACCCCTTGTCAAAGAAATAGCATCACAAGTGTTCAGTCTCCTCCCACCCATTTTCCTTCCAATCACATTTTCAACATTTCCTAAGGGGAATTCTTTCCAGTCTTAAACACACTGACTTTGGTCTTATCACAACAGTATAAAAAGTTTTGGAAATTTTGAAAGGGAGAAAAAAAAATTATGTTGAGCCAGGACAGAATTATGAAAGAAGAAGGGGTAGGAGGCTTGTGTTTTTTCCATTTTCTGTCATCAACTGTAAAATGTCAAATCCGTCAAATGCCTGGTTCTGAGTATTAAAAAGTCAACTTTGGGGAAGCAAATGAAACCCTCTGCTTCATATATCACTTGTTATGAACAGTATAAATACTTAGAACTGGACTTTTGGTTATAGTGATATGGCATAAAAGAAATACTTATTGTCTTTAAAAAAGCACACATTGATTTTAAAATTCCATAAACAAAATTCAAGGCTAAGCTCCACAGAATAATTGTAATTAAATATTTTATATCTCTTATTTTTTCCTTTTCTTTTTCTTATAAACTGACCATAGTCAATGTCTAAACTGAGAAAATGCAATATTCAGAAAAGAAAAATAATATTTAAGCCTCTTGCCCCCCCCAAAAAAAAAACATTTATTATAACGACATGAATGCACTAATTAACATGACGAAATTTGCACTAAAACTTTGGGTAACTTCCCTTTGAGACAATGGCAACATTGTCAAATCATCAGGGAAATGAGCAGAAATTACCAAATGTCTTTATTTAACTTTCAACTTCTCAAAGCCTTTGAATGCCCTTTATAATTACTTTGTCAGCCCCAAACTCTATGCTTTCTAATTAGTGGCCAAAAGGAAGAACACAGGTATTTTTGCCTCCTAAAGCTGATGAAGAAACGGAAGCTGACACTGTTAGCACTGGGATTTTGCACACTCTGGCTATAAAAATGCAGAAGAAATTTTGGCTGTGGATTGCAAGTACTCTTTAAGAGCCCTATTGGAAATTATAAACATCCTCGATATCTGGTTTCCCTACAAGACTGTTTAAGCTCTTTTTAAGACAGGAAGTGAAGAACTTATGAGCAGTAAGTGAGGAGGCCAATTTAGGTTTGAATCTTGCCTCTGCTTTGACCTAGCTGAGAAGTTAGTCAAGTGAGTTTCTTGACTTCTAGACTCAGTCCATTCATCTGAAAAATGAGCTTGGGCATTCCCATTCCAAAGAGCTATGTAGACTGAATATGAACATTAATGCAAAAATATTCAAGCAAACTGTTAAAAGCTGCATAGATACAAGGTATTGTCTGATTTTTTTGTCTTAGAAGTTTTCCCGTGTCTAGCTTACCTTACTACATACAAACCCAATGTTAGAAGAGGACAGAGGGAAAATTTCTACATCTCCTGGTATCTAAGTCCCTTCTTGTCTGCATGATACCATATGCTCTTTTTACCCTTGGGATCCTCCTTTAGGGTGGATGAAGAGTCCTTCCCCACCCACTTCACCTCTCATAACCCATAAAATACAAGAAATAATGCTCACTCTATACTCAGCCCCTGAAGACATGGCCTGCCCTACAGTTCACTGTTATGCATTATGTACCAATTAATTAACATATTCTCATTACTTTCTTTTGGGCCTCCTTTCTTTGTTCCACTCTTCTGTCTCTTTATACCTGTGGATACATAAAATTCATATTTGTTCTTTCTTTAAAAATCTTTCCTTAAATTCATCCATCACTTTTATTTAGATTTTTATTCACTGAACAAACTGACATATATAAAGGGCTCCCCAAGTCCTACATGATGTTGAAAAGCAAAGCCACTGAATGAAGATGCTCAGTAGGTAATAAAATAGCTGAATAATACCTGAATATACCTGAATAAAGATGCTGAATAAAGATGCTCTGAAAAATGTTTATCCTGGGTCTGGAGGAAGTGTAGTGTGTGTGTGTGTGTGTGTATACACATATGTCATATATATATATATATATATATACACACACACACACACATACACACATACATATATACATAGATATGTATATGTGTGTGTATATATATATACATATATGTGTGTGTGTGTGTATATATATACATATGTGTGTGTGTATATATATATATGTGTGTATATATATATATATATATATATATCTGATATATATATATCAGTGCATCCCCTGGATGACTCAATGAGTACTGATTGATAATCTACAGCTGACCCATGTTTAATTAAAACACATGAAAGACATAATAGAAGGTCTCATCTTCAAGGAGCTTATAACCAGATGGAGAGTGAAAGGAGATACATCAACTCATAATGGTGATTTTGGCACTGTGGACCACATGTTTTGATACCTTCCTACCAGCTTTTTTCTCATAAATAGCATCCATTCTTGTAAGCATACATGGCCATGTGTGATAAAAACAGATGGCTCAGATCCCAGACCAGATAACACAGGGATACTGACCAATTGTAAAAGTCCACTCATACACACATTTGGCCTCTTAAAGAGATGTAAGATGTCGTATTAGAAAAAGCAGTTTCCTGGGGCGCCTGGGTGGCTCAGTCAGTTAAGCAGCCCACTTCTGCTCAGGTCATGATCTCGCGGTCCGTGAGTTCGAGCCCCGCGTCGGGCTCTGTGCTGACAGCTCAGAGCCTGGAGCCTGTTTCAGATTTTGTGTCTCCCTGTCTCTGACCCTCCCCTGTTCATGCTCTGTCTCTCCCTGTCTCAAAAATAAATAAAACGTTAAAAAAAATTTAAAAAAAGAAAAAGAAAAAGCAGTTTCCAGAAGATATTATCAAGTTACAGAACAGTTATCTCAGTGGGTGGGAGTTGGGGGTGGTGTGGAGGTGATGTGCGGGAATTAACTAAACATCCTGCTGCATGCTGACTATACCTAGATGCAGCTTCTTAGATGGTTCCTGCTGCTTTTGAGGCCATCAAAGTTCCATTTCCTTGTTTCTTTCATCAGTTTGGGAATCATGAAATTTTCCTGCATAGGATGCTTATTTAGGTTTTTATATATGCCTACCTATTTTATTACCTTTTATACCACATGTGAGGCTGGATCAGTTTGCAGCAGAACAAAGCTAATTACAACTTCCATGGCCTAAATATAGCATAATGACAGAGTGCCATTCAAGGGTAGCACTGAGCTGAGAAACCTTTTGGCAGGACAAGACAGAGGTTATTCAGCTTCATAGTGCCTGCTCCAGGGGCTGGCTGACTGTGGAGCTCTAAGCTACCCCAAAATTGTGAAGTCAGTAGGCAACTTGACTTTGGGAGGAAAGTTAGCCTCTTGTCCACTTTGTTTTATGTTGATCCTTATTTTCAAAGAACTAACTGCAAATGTACAGTGATCTGGTATTTGAGACAGAGGGGCAACACCAAATTCAGGAATGAAGAAGCCCTGGGCCGAGGTGGAAGAACTGACAGAACCAAGAGACCCAGAAGAGAATAATCCTGGGAATGTCGTGTGAAATCTTCTCCCAAATAGCATAACTGGTATAATTTCCATCAGAGGATAACTTATTATCGGGCTTAGTTATTAAAGATGCCCCTTTCCAAACCCCTTCCCTTATCTGTCTATTTTTATTCATTTGTGTGGTTGGTGCCTTTCTTCGCGGTTGCTACCTTGAGTTCTATGGTTATGTGTGTATCACTTGTTTCTAATACATAAACTCACATGTGGAAGTTTCTATGGTACAGATGCATGTGCAGTAGTAGTTGGTGGTCCCTATCCCTTTACAGTCTCTATGTCAAATTCAGAAACAATCTTGCTACCCTCAAGACATGTCTGTCATTGGCAGTTTTATTTCACTAAGGATGTCTGACTTTAGTTACTTTGCTTGTCTCACATTCTCCTCACTGTTCATTCTGCTGTTTGATTCTCTCTGGAATTTCCTAGTCATTCTTTGTATTAATGCCTGTTAATAGCATTTAATGAGAACCTTTCAAAGACTCTGAGTGAACAGAGGAAACAAAAGACATGCCCAATGTTGTCACCAGAATTCCACCTCCCACCCCAGGGATGAAGCCAGTTCTTAGCCTTTGAACCCCAGTCAATGAATGTGCAGTTTCTTACTAACCACTTTGCCTTCCCTTGTGAAAAGGGCTTGAAGAGGCCTGGTCTACCACACACAGAATGGGAAAAGACAAAGAGATTTTTAAAAGAAAACTTAGTTAGAGGCATTATTATTTGACTCAACCAGTGAGAACCCCATATGCCAAACCACCAGGCTCTTTGAGGAAAAAGAGACGGCTTATATTTAGGAGAAGACAAGGGATATCTGTGATGATACCTTATCTGATCTAAGCCTCAACAAGAACCCGCCTTGAAACTTAGGATGATTTTTTTCCCATCAGTGAAATTAACATTTGTTGCTTATATGTAAAGATAGGATTCAGTAAATAAATCCTAAAACTGCCTCCTGTTAAATGCAAGCATAATAAAAAAGGACTAAGGATGTTTCAGCATCACTACTAGAAATTTTCTAATTGTTTTTATGCTGTGGAAGTGTGTTTTTTGCTGGAATGATGAGTAGTATTATATTGTCCAAATCATCCTAGAGAATTTATTCATTTAAAGATGTTGTCATATTCATTGACTTTTCTTTCACAAGTGATCTATTCTAAAGCATTTTATGGCTTACCCAGGACTGTAACTGCTCCTTTTTCTACTCCCCTCCTCCACCAATTCCATGCCCTTGGGCTTTACTGTTGGTTCTATGCATACTGGTGCTTCCATAGGAGAAAGAGGGCAGAAGCAATAAAAAGACATGGACCTTACCAGTCAAATTGCCTCCTTTTCAGCAATGTTAGGCAGGGGTGGGGGGAATAGGAATAGGGTTAAAGTGTTGAAAATCTTGGCCTGAAAGAGGTTTGGGGATGATATGGTGATTCCCCCCTAGCTCCTCTATTTACCACCCATGGTTATAACCTACATTTTATCTATTCCTGGGAGTTAAATTTCCCATCTTTGCTTTGTGTGATCTATTTATTTTGACAACTTTACAAGAAAATCATTGCTATATCAACCTTCCACCTACTGAGGAAAAAGCCAAAGAAAAACTTATAAACTTTGGTACCAACGCAGCCTTGTCAATGTGGGAAGTGTGAAATACAACTTGTTTGACAGCTATAAAATTGTCCCATAATGAAAATAGGGGGACCTATAATTTAGTTTTATATTTTTCACATTAACAATAGCATGAGTGGCTAAAAATACAGTTGAAGTCATCCAAGTAGCACTTCTCAATATTATGTCTGGGTTAAAAAAATTCAGGTTTGTATTTGGCTACATGAATGTAAACAACCATAGAATAACGTCTTTTCATGCCCCATCCCATATTTATAACATAAACACAGACAGAGTTTATGAAATTAGGCCTCCCTAGAAAACCACTAGAATAATGCAGGAATCATAATGCAATGAAATAACAAAAATGTATTATCTCTGAGAGTGTTTACTATTCTCATAAACAATATTCTTAGGTGTACAAGGTGTTTATTTTTCCATAATTGATCTGGGTGTCTTTCTGAACTTTTACTAAATTATAAATAAAGAAAAGTGCCTAAATAATAAGAGAATAAATCGATGGATTTTCACAATTAAACACACAATTAAACACTTGTGTGTAACCAACTCCCAGATTAAAAAAAAAATGGAACATGAACACCTCCAGAAATTGTGTTGGGCTCTGATCAATTTACCCCCATCCCCAAGCACCAAAGATAACCCTCTTTCACACTGATTAGTTTTTTTCACTTTTGAATTTTTTTTTTGAGAGAGAGAGAGAGAATGTGCACGCACAGGGGAGGGGCATAGAGAGAGGGAGAGAGAGGGAATCCCAAGAAGGCTCTATGTGTCAGCACAGACCCCAACATGAGGCTCAAACTGACAAACTGGGCTTGAACTCACAACCATGAGATCATGACCAAAAGTTGGACACTCGACCCACTTTTGAATTTTTATGAATTAAATCCATAGCAGCCAATTTTAACAATCAGCTCACATGTTTCAATAATATTCCCACCTCCTATATAGAAAATTCTGTGATGGAAGCTGAATATGTTACACAATTTAAATATGTAAAAGATGGGCTAATATTTTGATCTGAATAAAGTTTTAAAAACACACAGCATGTATTAATGAGAGAAAGCCTAGACCTCTTTCTGTCCTTGACAAGATCCTGAAGTACAGATAATGTCCAAAGAAATAATAATGAACAATTCCTGATATTCTCTGTGTTAGATACTATTCTAAGGATCATTGGAAGTGGTGGAGAGACATGTGGGCTCAGGAGCCTTCTTGTTCATCCACTAAACTAGAACTGTCTCCATGATATGAGCATCTCTGTATCTTCCTATAGGCAATGCTCATAATGCAACCACTGAAGGAAGAATAGTAAGACTCAAACTTGTGGGCTCACCTGTTAGGATAATTAAGCAGAAGATGAATGTCCTTTTTTGTGAAAGTATGGAACTCTAAGTAAGTGGAGAAAACAAACTGGCAGCAATTATGGAAGGCTTAAAAGCCTCTGATACCTGGAACTTTTAATTAAACAGAAGGGGGCAGTCTCATAAGGAAGACTTACACAACAGAGAAACTCAGATTAAAGATAATAATAAATAAAATTACACATACTTCCAGGCCAATGGCTCCCAACGAGGGGTGATCTGGGTCCCAGGGAACATTCTGCATTGTCTGGAAACACTTTTAGTTTTCACAGTGGTGGGAGGTAGAGCTGGTGAGGGAGGGGACAAGGGGAGAGGTGAAGGAAGGAAGATGGTTTGAGAGTTGGGTGGCTTGCTACTGGCATCTAATAAGTAGAGTGTAGGGTGCTGCTAAACACTCCACAATGCGCAGGATCGTCCCCCACAACAAAAAATTATCCAGCTTCAAAAGTCAATAGCACTGGGGTTGAGAAAGCTGCTCTAGTTGATGGCTTAGAATTAAAGTGTTCTCATTTTTCTGACTTGTCTCCCATGCAGAGTGGGACTCACTGAGCGTGGACTCAGTGTTTTGTTGTGAGATCATAACCTCATTGGGCTTCTTGTGTTCCTGTGGGAGATATGATGAGTGAGACTTACTTCATGTAGCTTTTGTTTAGAATAAATATAGGAAGCACCAAGCATAATGCACGTATCTGTCACAATCCTGTGTGCTGAGTACTTTTCTTGTCAGTCAGGATTATCAGAGCCTTATTTCTTAAAGATTTATGTCCACTGGATAAAATATTTTCTGACTTACTTTAGCAGTTTGACACACAAAAAAATTACAAAACAGTTTCCCAAATAAATTTGGGAAAAATAAAAAAAATCCATTTATCAGAATAATTTGTATGCTACGCCATCCAGTTATTTGTGTGTAGAAAAACATATTAGATCCTTACTTCATAAGATAGTAATTCAGAAGCATTGACCAAATCCTCTCTAACTAGAACTTCCCAAACTTTAAAATGCACTAAAATCACCTGTGGATTTTGTTAAAGGGCAGATTCTGAGTCAACATGTCTGGCGCACCACCTGAGATATTACATTTGTAGTGATCTTTAAGGAGATACCTCTGCTGGCCCTGGATTACACTTTGGATGCAAATCTCTGAGAACAAGAATTGCTAAAGCACAGATAAATAAATAGGAGATGCTCTTTGAGTTACACACAGAATCTGTTAACACTAGACCCTTACCTCACATAATGGTTGAATATACACAAATGCTGACCTCCTTCTGGGTAGTGAAGTTCAACTTTCTAGACTTATATTGAAACAGTTAAGAAAATAGGTTCAGAATCTTTTAGTGGGGGGCAGGGGAATTGAAAAGAAGAAGAAACATTAAACCCAAGATTCCTTAGATACAGCCAGACCATAAGCCCAGGACACTGTACTCCCTTGTCGCAAACTTGGCCAAGACTGCAATGCGGTCTTTGTTAAGTGGCTGAACATCAGTACTTAAAGCTCCAGACAAGAGGAAGCTCAGAGCTCTATAATGAAAACATTCTGTGGCTGCTCAAGGCCCTAAGCTCTGCAAGGAATGGATTACTGTCAGGGGATGTGTCAAAGGGTTTACGTTTAGGGCAATGGAATTATTGTACTTAAAAAAGTCCCAAAGGGCTAAAGGTTGACTTCTTAAAATGACTGGGAAGACGGTGACACTTCATAAGAAAGAAAGGAAGGCAGAAAGAAAGGCCAGAGGCTTCTGTAAACCTACTGCTGCATTGTCACCAAGGTTGCAAACATGGAGTCCTCAGATACCTGCAAATTCTCCAATCAGCATGTGCACACACACACATCTTTGAAAAGAGAATCCATAAATCTCATTAGAGTATAAAAGTGGGTCTGCTCCTTGTTTCTCACTTTTCTTCTTCTCTTGTAAATTCTGTGGTTCTATCTGTTAACAACTAATCAATGCCATTCCAACTCCTATAGCTCCCCCCTCTCCTGTGACATATGTAACTACAAGACTTCTATTCTCACTACAAATGTCAGTCTCCAGGACTCTACCCTATGGCTCAGAAATTCTCTAAATTGTAAGCATGTCAGACCAGTTAGCAACACCACTAGCCATGTCCCTCTGGAATTGTACACCCTGGAATATCACCTGCTGAGTAAGGCTAGATTAAAGGGGAAAGACAAAGCTGACATTAACCAGCAAAATTCATGAGAGTGGTGGGATATGGACATTGACATGATCTTTCACCTTCCATCCTTAAGATCCAGTTCCTATGTCTCATGAAAACATGTCTCATGTTTTATTTAAAAAAGAATTGTTCAAGTTATTTTCATGTAAAAAGAATGAGAGTGTTTTATTTGGAACTTAAATTAATAATGATCTTTAACTATAAAAATATTTAATATTTATCATTTATTCCCATAAATACAAATAATGGTTGCCTTAAAATGCAGAGCCTTGAAAAAAGTCATGTATTCACATTGTGAAGAAAAATAGTATAAGCTCGAGAAAAATCTGTCATGATATGAAATATAACACACATGGAATGCATTTCCCATTGAAGACAATATTTCTTTCTTACACAAATGTTTCATTTGCCATTAAAGTAAACGGAAGTTCATGAAGGTTGGCCAAACAAAGGGGTCCATTTTTTAACACTGTACAGAACAAAGTGTATTCTAACTGCCAATTACCCTTAACTGTAAAGGCTACAACATCTCAGGGACACAGCAAGGGTCAGAAGTGGTATAGGTACACCCCTGAGCAACAAAAAGCACAAAGTGACAGTGGCACTTCAAATATACTTTTAGCGGTATATAAAAACAAAGAGCACACCCTCATAAGAGAACAATAGAGTAGGAGAGAGAGAGTAATTATAAATTGTTTTCAGTATTTTTTTTCTCATATTTAACCACAAACAGTAATACCCTGACCATGAATCAAAATGTAACCAGAAGGTCTGGTTGTGTCTACACTAGGCAGATAGTACAAGTTTAATTACAAGTTCAGTTCAACTCAACTCAACTCAACTCAATAATCTGGATTGGTTTTATGGGCTACCTAATTCCAAACAGCATTTCAGAAACCGAAAAATTCAATCAAGATGTTGTTATTTTGGTTAAGGTGGAAGACAGTCACAAATTGTTGTTATTATATTACCGAGTTTCAATTACATAGGTTTGGGTCATATAGAATTGTGTTTAAAAATTTTTTTTAAACATTGGCAATGAGTCATAGTCACTTCCTTAGGTCTCAGAAATATCACTGGTTAATAGTATATTCCAGAACAAATAGAATATGACAAAAGCCTATTTAACTAAAACCATCATATTTCATATATGACATATCAACTGTCCTGTTTCAGAAGTAGATTTACTCTATAGGTATCCCTGGAGCCCTTAGCTATCTCCCAATCTCATTCTTTTAAAAAACCTTTTTACTAAAAATAAATAAATAAGTAAATAAATTAATTAAACTTACAGAAAAATTTCCAAGAAGAATACAACAAAGTACCATATACTTTTCACCTAGAGTTGCAAATTGTTACTATTTTATCAACTTGTTTTACTTTTTCTCTATATAGATAGATATAGGTATGCATATAGATATCAGTATCAATGTGGGTACCAACTTATCATATACCCATTCTTAGGTTTTATGGTTTGTATTTGAAAGTAAGTTGAATTTACCATTACTCTTTGACTTTAAATACTTCATATATTTCTGGGGCACCTGAATGGCTCAGTTGGTTAAACATCCGACTTAGGCTCAGGTCATGATCTCGTAGTTAGTTTGTGGGTTAGAGCCCCGCATCAGGCTCTCTGCTTCAGATCCTCTGTCTCCCTCTCTCACTGTTCCTCCCCCTCTACCCCCCCACTCATGCGCCCTTTCCTCTCTCAAAAATAAACATTAAAAATTTATATAAGTGCACATAAATTATATTATTTATATACAAATATATATTTATATATCTATATAAATTTAAATAAATTATATTAAAATTTTATAAAAATTACTCATATTTTCATATGCCTCAAATATAGGCCTTTATATATTTATATGACTTTAAAAAGTTCATTGTATTTCATATCAAAAGTATATATTTTCTAAGAACAAGAGCATTTTTTTCAAATTTTTCATTTGATACAATGATCAAATTTAGGAAATTTGGCATTGTTACAATATTATTATCTAATATATAATCCAAATTCATTTTTTGCCAATTATTCCAATAGTATCATTTTTCTCCCCAATGGTTCAGAATCCAGCCTAGGATCATACATTTCATAAAGTTGGTGTGTCTCCTTATTCTCTTTCAATCTGCATCAGTCCCTACATTTCTCCATCTTTCATAGAATTTATATTACTGAGTACATGCTAGTTATTTTGTAGAATGACTCTCCATTTGGGCATGTATGCCAGTTTCCTTGTGATTATATTCAATATCATTTTCAAAGCTATGTATAGCACTGCTTTCCATAATACCATGTTTCTCAAGAATATTAGCATTTTGAAAGAAAAATTGATATCAAATACACACACTCTCACCCTTGATCCCAGCAGTATCCCACATTTTGTTAAATAAACATACTACACATTCTCAAATTCCACCAGAGGTGGGCAGGCACTACCTCCCTGAATGAACAAGTCGGTGAATAGGTATAGACACAATCTGATTTTGTAATTATTTCCCACTATTTACAACATAAAAACTAATTCCACAAATATTTGCTTCTTAAAACTACTTTCCATGACTTTTCCTTTCCATTCTAGTTTCCATTCAGCAAAAATAAACATTTTCTTATTTTAACATATCTCACAACTCAGCCTGTTTTCCTTGTGACTCAAAGGTCCAAATACTTTCATAGAATTAACATTTCAATTATGCTTTTTGACAGGATATTTAATCCAGAACTCTTCCACATTAATCTGTGGTTGTATTATAAGTCTGGATTTTGTCATCTGCTATGGAAGTAAAGCACTGGATAAAATTCCATTAACATCAAAACAGGGGAAAAAGTAAAGAAAAGCAAGGGTGTCAGAGGTGCAACAGAGTGGTTTTGACTTTGAGCTCCATTCAAACAACTACAATACTTGTGGAAAAATAATCTGACAAACTTCATAGAAATTTGGAGGAGCCCAGAAGTTAGTCCAACACCCTTTACTGGCTTGCTGCCACTAGTAATAGAGTTGTTTTCTCTCTCTCTTTCTCTCTCTCTCTCCCCACTGAGCTCCTGCTCACATCTCTCCAGTCACCTCCAGTCATGCCAACACATCTCAAGGCCATTGCTGTCCTATGATCATCCAAAGTCTCACGCATCCAAAGGAAATTATTTCTGACCCAGGTATAAAATCCTTTCCTGGAAGCAAAGTCTATTTTATTTTGAGACTTCTATTTTAGCAACTCCTCGTACATTGCATGAAATATATATACTACCAGTCTTTTGAAATTGCAGCCTTCTTTATTTTCACAAGAGTAGAGTTTGGGCATGTTACA
Source organism: Panthera uncia (assembly GCF_023721935.1). Lineage (NCBI taxonomy): Eukaryota > Metazoa > Chordata > Mammalia > Carnivora > Felidae > Panthera > Panthera uncia. Next base: position 32,366,012 of record NW_026057578.1, on the reverse strand, counting down.
GGTCTAAGGAGTTAAGTTTTTTGTTACCAAATACATTAAATTATTGATTCATTTATTAAGCATGCATGTACTATATATTGGACCATGTGCATAACAGATGGCTATTGCCACGGATGCAACAAAGTTTCCTCATTCAAGCAGCATTTTAGTAAAATCAGCATCTAATTTCTGAAGAGATTATACTAATCATGTTGATTATAGCAATGATAACCCTTTAGAAAAGCCAACTAGTCACCAGAGTGATTAACCATAAACAGTAATCAAAAGATAACATGAATTAATTTGAAAGTGATATTTTATAAATCTCTTAAATAAAAAACATAAAAAAGTATTTTGGCAAGGCTATAAAAGTATAATACCAAAAATTCATTTTCAACATAGCCTGTCAAAAATTACCAAGGATTCTAATGATCAAAATAAAAATGTTAGATACCGTTTTATATGTAATATGTTATCTTACAAATGTTTCAGTCCTCATAAAACTACAGCAGGTATAATTATCATCCATGCATTAAGAATGGGGATGAAGGTTTAGGAAACTTAGGCAGACTTGCCTAAGTTCACAGAGCCAGAAAAGAACTGAGCCTAGATTCAACCACAGTAGACGTCTAGAGCTCATCATATTACACAGTACAGACTACTACCTTCTTTTTACCTCAAGCCACTCCCATCCCACTCATAGATATGACGTAGACATTTGGCATCCAGTATGGAAAAACACTACTACTACTAATAATAATAATAATAATTAGTACTAATAGTACAATTATCAAATATTTTTAAAATTGATGCTCTACATTATTTTATCAATTTATCCATTTATTTATATAATAGTACTTTATTGAAATATAATTTACATATAGCAAATGCACAAATCTATGAGTAGTATAGCTCTAGAATTTGAGACAAATGTATATGCCCATATAATTGTCACTCTGATCAAGATACAGAATCCTTCTAGGAACCCCACAAAGTTTCTTTGTATCCATCCCAGTCAATCCCCAGGCCATCTTCAAGACTCAGGCAACCATCAGTCTGTCTCCTGTCACCACAGATTAATTTGTTCTGCTTTTCCAATTCACAGTTGTAGAAGCCTTCAGTATGCCAACTTACGTGACTGGCTTGTCTTTCAACATTAATTTTTTAAGGTTTATTTATTTATCCATGTTGCATCTATCACTAGTTTGTTCTCTTTATTGCTCTGTTACATCCAATTATAGGAGCATATCACAGTTTTTCTTTCTTCTGTTGATGAATATGTTTATTAATGAATATTTGTTTATTACTTGGCTAAGGCTTCTATGAACATTTTTGTACATGTTATTTTGTATAGTACTCATAGATTTGTGCACGAACTCTTTGATATATGTGTAGGAATTGAGTTCCATAGGGTGGGTATACTTACTATAAGCTTTCCAAAGGGGCTGTACCTTTTAACACTCTGGCTGGTAATATATGAGTTCCAGATACTCCATATTCTGAACCACATTGGCCATTCTGGTGGGTGTTCAACACCCCACCAGATAAGGCCTGTATTGGAGTTGCACAGGCTATGAAACTGAAACATGACTTCCTTGCCTCACTTGATTGAAACTGGGTCAATTCCACCCTCAAACTACCCTGGGAGACAAATATTATTGAATTATTTTGCAGATGAGAAAAGTATAAGCCATAATGCTGCTTTTAATGGACAACATCCATTTTCATCAATGCCTATAAAGAAGTGGTTGTTAATTATGGTGAAAAAGATTTATATTAAATGTAAAAAAAATTATGTCTCAATACATGAAACATAATTAACAATTCATTACATACTGTCTTGTTTTCTTTTTATTTGATTTCTTTTATTATGTCTCTCCTGCTAGAAATGCTGCCACATCCCCATTGTATTTCCACACCTTCTACCTATCTGATCATCATCTTTCTTAGTTTGTCTCAAATTCAAAAAATTTAAGTTAAAAGCTGTTATTCTTGAAATATTAAAAAATATTTTATTAAATAAATACGTATACAGTCATTTTGAACCTAGTTTTAAAGGGCTATAATTTATTAATATATTCAACAAAACCTATTTACATTCACTTATCAATTTTACTTCTGGGTATTATTTGTCACATTGTTAATCTGATCTATCTGTAACTTTTAAGTAAAGATAAGCCTAAACTAAACACCTCTCTGCAGCATAATGCCAGAGGCAGATCTATTGGGAAGACTGATGGTCATCACTTCTCAGCCTGTGTGCCTATTATTAAGCTTTTCTCAAGACTTGGGTAGCAAAAGTTTTTAAAATGTAATTTTTATCACTCCCTCAATAAAATATCATCTTAAAAAATACTGAATTCATCATTATTAATGTGGTTTCAGTCGTTTTAAAAAGAGTTCACATTTTTCTACATTTAATACTTGTTGTAAGATCATCATACAATTTTTCATTTTCATCTCTGGCATACCACCTTCATTACACAGGAATGCAAACACACATAGGACTCTCACACACATACACACACAGGAATGCACAGATGCATTACTATTACACTAGGTTAAAAGTCTGGACATCTGGAAATTCTAGATTAAGTATCAACAAAATATTGTTTTTTCCTAGAATGTTTTAGGGAAGCCTACAAATCGAGTATTGGAATTCACTTTAAGGAAAGTCCCCAAGGAAGTCTGTCTATGAGAAAATTAGGAAGGAAAAAGGACAATGAAGTTAAATACCTAAGTAATGTGGAAATTGTTGAATTCTCTAATTTTTCCCCCAGAGTTACCAACTAATAGGGAATCCAGTTAAAATGCAGAATTCACAGGAGGCACCTGGGTGGCTCAGTCAGTTGAGCATCCAGCTTTGGCTCAGGTCATGATCTCACAGTATGTGAGCTCACAGTATGTGAGCCTGAGCCCCACATCAGGCTTTGTGCTGACAGCCCAGAGCCTGGAGCCTGCTTCAGATTCTGTGTCTCCTTCTCCTTTTGTCCCTCCCCTGCTCACGCTCTGTCTCCCTCTCTCTCAAGAATAAATAAAACATTAACATTTTTTTAAATGCAGAATTCACAGTAATCACTATTTTGCATCTGATTTTTACATACCTTGGAATTGAAATAAGTATTCTTATTAAAATGATGATGGAATAATATGAAGACTTAGGCTTGGCCACCTGCTCATGCAGTAAAATTTCAATCTGATATATTTTTCATAGGGCTGTGGCTGTTTAATCAAAGATAACATGAAATTAAAGACATATATGGAAAAAAGAGATAAATCATTTTCTGAAGGGCTTATTATGATTTGCCTTGTTATATCAGGAATTCAACTTTGAATGTTGATGTTACACAGACATACTTTGGTAATTGAATTCTTAAAAAAGAAAGAAGGAACTGCTGCCTGTCTTTCTTAAAAAAAAAATACAGGAATGAGAACATTATTTGTGAATGAAGAAGTGGCCTCATGTTGACTGTTACTGTCTGAATTTGACCAGAACTACATGCCCCATTTAGGGCTTTGGAATTCAAGATGTATCACTAAAGAAACATGCAGTTTGTTGAACATGGAATGGTAAAAAGTGTATTAAAAAAAGACCTAATTTCTATTTGAGGACATCTGAGTTATCAGGAATGCACAAATGAAAATATATTTAATATTAGCAAAGGCATACTGAGGGCTAACAGTAATTTCAAAATCTTGAAATTATTGGAACTCACAAAATCATACTGTCAAAGTATGTCTATCACTGGAAGGTATATTCAGAGATGAGAAACAAATAATTGAAAACTGATACAGTTCACACCCTTGGCTACTCAGCTTCTTACTTGTATTCTTCCACGCACATTCAAACCTTCCTGCAACAAGACACAGCTATCCTTTTCACAAATGAGGAAGTTCCCCCTCTTTCCCCAAGCAGGAAGGCACACAGTCCCAACAGTCAGTGTGTCCATGATAGGATATATTAATCACTCTTCATATGCAGTCATAGTCTTACAAAATATTGTTACCTAAATTTCAGTTGATTTATAACTGTTAGCTACAAAAACTCCACTGATTTATTACCTCCAATAAATGTGTTCACCTCCAATAACTCTATATGAACTTTTTTAATGGGAAGAAAAAGAGTGATTAACATATGCAAATAAACATACACATATAATAAGCATAAAGAACATTTTTGGGGCTACCACAGTCCTCACTTCTGTAATTGGTCACAAGGTCAGAGTTGATATCTATGGCATCTTTTCTACCATCACATATTCCTTTGACCTCAGCCAGAACTTCAGCTGTTCTGGGTTCTTTACGTGATAGGTGACCCAAACCTTCATTTCTGAGTCACCAGTCATCCTATTAATTTTCAGCTGATGTAGTTTTCCATTAACCCTTAAAAATCGGATATGGAAGTGCTAAGTGGCACCCTAGAGAGTCCTATGATTTTTCAGACATAGCTCTCCTTGTCTTTACTATATAGCAGCAACCAGATTTACCTTTTACCCTTGGTAATCAAAATCAATCACTCCAACCAGTAGGTCTGCTCCTTTTTAACACACACCTTTCACCTTTTTTTCACACACACCTTTCACCTTTTTCCTTCCTGGTTTTGTGGCAGGAAGAGCCCAAAGCATCCAGGTGGGATTCTCATTTTCCAATTTGGTGGAGCCACTCTTGTGGAGCCATCATATCCACTGGTGGAAGTATCACCCACTTGTGGTAACCCAGCACAACCCAAAGTTGCCAGAATGAGAAGCAAAAAATCTGCAAGGGGTTTTCTGTGAGAATAGCCACTTTCATTTCCACCCCTTGATTTGGACTGTGGGAAAAACCATACCATGCAATGGTCTCTGATTCATAGCAAAAGCTGCACTCTGTAAAACAGAACTTTGTCCTTTCAGAGTGTTGTTTCACAGATGACACTATAACTGAGTCTTCAGTAAGCCATTTCATCTTTCAAATAAGCCAACTACTTTTGGATGATGAAGTACATAGTAAGGCTAGTTGATTTGCAGGCAAGAGCCCATTAGTGCACTGCCTTGATTGTGAAATATATTTCTTGATCTCATACAATGCTCTGTGGAATGCTAGGATGGTGGATCAGGCATTCTGTGAATCCATAGACGGTGGTGTTAGAAAAATACTACTGGCAGGGAAGACAAATCCATATCCAAAAGATTTCTTTTTAGTGAGGGCAAATTCTTTTGCTTCCATAATGGAACAGGGCCAATGCAATTAACCTGCCACTAGGTGGCAGGGTGGTACCCAGGAATGGTGCCATATTGGGAACTCAGTGGTGATCTATAGTGTTGGCAGATTAAGCTACAGATTAATGGTAGCCAGCTCAGTCTTGGTAAAAGGAAAGTCATGTTGGTCTATGCATAGTCTACATTCCTACCATCAAGGCTACTCTGTTCATGGGTCCATTGGGCAAGAACTAGTTTGGCTGGGAAAAGAGGCTGACTGATATCCACAGTGGCATTACTCTGTCTACTTATCACTACATGTCTTCTATGCAGTGGGCGCCCTTTTTAACATTTATATGGGACAGAAATATCTTCATATTCTGTGTCCATTCTGAGATCCATTCACGTATTTCTTCCCGATACTTGTCACTGATCTTCCAATTTTATTTTCTCAAATCCCCAACCATTCAGCCAAAACATTAGCAAGCCCCATAAATCAGTATAGCTCTTCACTTCAGCCAGTTCTCACTCCAGATGTTGTGGACAACCAATGTACTCTATGAAATACATTCCTGCCTCCTATGAGGATTTTTCTTCACCACAGTCTTGCAGTGTTATATTCCTTCCTTTCTGTTCTAATAGCTTTAGAAAACATTCCCACACACATTCCCCAGGTTTCTGCCAATACATGATAGCAAGGTCCTGCTATTTTGTCCTGGGTTACAGTGTCTAACTGTCATCATGGACCATGCTGAGATTTGACCCTAGTCATGGGTTGCCTTTTTCTTTACTGAGTGTTCTTTTCATTGTAAGCCTCTGACAATTTTCCAGAGGTCTGATAAAGTATATTGTGACTTTTTTGCTCAGTTTTTTTGGTGTTTCTCCATCATTTTCACTGATTGGCTGATGTCACTTCACCAGTGAACTATTTTTATTCTTTGTGATGTTAAGATTATCGCCAATTATTCTAGTTTTGCCCTTTTAACATATGTGTACTTTTCATCAATAATGGCTTACCTCTCTGATTTTCCATTTCCCTATCTGTATTGTACAACCACTTCTATTTCAAAGTTTTGAGGATTAGAGGTTATATTTGTATGATGCTTAGCACAATATCTGGCATGGTGAAAAAGTTCAATAGCTCTCCATTATATGGTAATATCAAATCTCCTTCATGATCTGTATAGTTACTTTTTTTCCTGAGTTATTCAACACATATTTATTTACCACCTTCCAGGTGCCAGTCACCCTGCTAGGACCCCCAAAGTTGTCTGCAGCCTAATGACAAGACATCAAGTAGATATGCAGGTACCATAATAAGAAGAGGAAGAGGAGAACAGTAGGGGAGAGCCCCACAGGTGGACCTAGTGTAGTCTTGAGGAAGTTTAGAGAATCCTTTGAAGAGAAAATAGCATTTCTTGTGTTTTCTAAAATGACTATAAAGGAGAACAGATGTTAGCCATAATAAGGTAAAGAAAGAGAACACTCCAGGAATAGCAAATGTCTGAGCAAAGGCCTCCAAAACTGCCAAAGAGCATGACATATTTGGGAAACTTCAAGAGGCTCCTTAGTTGTACTAAAGAAATCGAGAATGGAGACAGGGGAGACTACTGGAGAACAGAATATATTCTACACTAAATATAGAATCGCATTTAAACATTTGTTAGACATTTTAAAAAGACCACCTGTTAATTAATCGATGGAGAAAATGTTACCTAGTGCCAAATATTAGAAATTACAGAGGCCACATTCTATTTATAATGCTATAAAACTGGAAATTGTCATTAAAAGAACGTTTCAAATCTATTAACTACCCAATTTAAAAAGTATTCTTTTATGTATATCATTAGGCACAAGGAGAAAATTAAAAATGGAATTTAAGTATCATTTAGAAATAAGTGTCAGTGAATGTAATATATACAAAAACTCTAGAGGTATCATCAGAGCAACACTCAGAAACACTTAGAATCATTTTTATTTTATTTTATTTTATTTTTTTTATTTGAAAGAGCATGAGCAGGGAGAGGGGCAGAGGAAATGAGGGAGAGAGAGAGAGAGAGAGAGAGAGAGAGAGAATCTCAAGCAGGCTCCACACTCAGTGTGGAGCTCAACGCAAGGACTCAGTCCCACGACCATGGGATCATGACCTGAGCCAAAATCAAGAGTTGGGTGCTCAACCGACTGAGCCCCCCAGGAGTATCATTGGAAAAAATACTAATAAACAAAGTAAGAATCTACTCAAGAAGCTAAGAAAAGCTGAGGCACCTGGGTGGCTCAGTTGGTTAGGCATCTGACTTCTGTTCAGGTCATGATCTCATAGTTTATGAGTTCAAGCCTAGCATTGGGCTCTGTGCTGACAGCTCAGAGCCTGGAGCCTGCTTTGGATTTTATGTCTCCCTCTCTCTATGCTCCTCCCCACTCACACTCTGTCTTTCTCTCAAAATAAATAAACATTAAAACATTTTTTTAAAATGAAAAGCAAGAAAATATAAGTTTAAAGAAATAGAAGAAAAAAATAAATTTCAAAGGACAGTTAATAAAATAGAAAGCATTTTAGACTTCATGAAAGGGGAGATCATTAAGATTAGATTAGAATGAGATAGAATATATAATTGTATGTTAATACATCTAAAAACGGGGGTGCCTGGGTGGCTCAGTCAGTTGAGCATCTGACTTCAGTTCAGGTCTTGATCTCGTGGTTCATGAGTTCGAGCCCTACATCAGGTTCTGTGCTGACAGCTCGAAGCCTGGAGCCTGCTGGAGGGATTCTGTGTCTCCCTCTCTCTCTCTACCCCTCCCCCATCCATGTTCTGTGTCTCTTTCCCCCTCTCAAAAATAAACATTAAAAACTGATTATTTTTAGCAAAATATGAACAGCCAAATCCATCTAAAAACTTGCATAAATAATACAGTTAATGAAGAGTTTGCAAAAATCATACACAAAGAAACTGATATAAAAAGACAACCAATTGAATAGAAAAATGGGCAAAAAGCTATGACCGGAAATCTCACAGAAGAGAAACTAGATATAACTAATAAATCCATGGAGAAAATGATCAACAGTAGTCCAGTAAGTACAAACATGAAGTAATACTATCATATTGTTTGCATTTGGGATTAAAAACATAAAAGGAAAAGGTCTACTGGAGTTTAGGATGGAAATCAAATTCCACAGCCAGGTGTTAGACTGCCCTCCAAACCTCTCATTTGTTTCCTTGGTCAAACTCATCCCTCTGAGTAACTTTGCCAAGTCTTCTTCAGGCATACATAAATGGCTACCTGGTGAGTCAACCCTTCAGTTTCTTAAACATGCTTATATATAGTTCTAATTTGTTTATGGAGTTAAGCTCAGATTCTAATAACAAATTACTACTACTAATAAAGTATCCACTTTTACTTTTCATGGATTAAATGTTCAAATAAATATCTCACTGAAGCCATTCAACATACATTTACAATGAGCCTGTTATATATGATGCTTTTCTCTCAGTGCATATATATGATGGGCATGCAACATATACACATATTAATTATTGAAAAAACATACCTATAATGGTAGCCACCCTCCAAGACACTTTCTACTAATCCCTGGCTGTTGGTCTTCATGCCTTTGTGTGTATGTGGTTTTTTTTAATGTTTATTTTGAGAGACAGCAAGCCTAGGCACATGAGCGGGGAAGGGGCAGAGAGCAAGAGGGAGAAAGAATCTTAAACTGGCTCCATGCTCAACACAGAGTCTCGTGTGGGGCTCGATCCCACAACAATAAGAACATGACCTGAGCCAAAATCAAGAGTCAAATGCTTAATGGGCTGAACCACCCAGGCTCCCCAGTCTTCATGCCTTTGAATAGTCTTCTCCCACATTAAAACAGGCTGGTCAGGTGATCAAGAGAAAATGGTAACAGTGAGAGTGTATCACATCTGAGTCTAGGTCATAAAAAACATTAAAACTTCCACTGTGGCTTCTTGGATTATTTGCTTTGGGAGAACCAGTCATCATGCAGTGAGGACACTCAAGCCACCGTCTGGAGAGGCCCCCATTATGATGAACTGATACCTCCTGTTAACAGCCAGCCCCTACTTGCCAGCCATTTGAGTGGCTGATCTTCCAGCTCCAGTCAAGCCTTCAGATGACTGCAGCCTGGCCAGCATCCTCATGAGATTCATCCTCATAAAACTCATGAGAAACTCGGAGACAGAATCACTCAGCCAAACAATTCCTGAATTCCTGACCCACAGAAACTATGAGACATTCAGTAATTGTTGTTCTTTTACACCACTAAGTTTTTTTTAACCTTTTTAATGTTTTTACTAATTTTTGAGAGAGAGAGAAAGAGACAGAGTACTAGCAGGATACGGGCATAGAGAGAGGGAGACACAGAATCCATAGCGGGCTCCAGGCTCTGAGCTGTCAGCACAGAGCCTGATGCGGGGCTCAAACTCATGAACTGCGGATGCTTAACCAACTAAGCCACCCAGGCACCCCTAAACTACTAAGTTTTGAGTGCTTACTGACTTCAAATTTACTGTTGTTATCGGGCAATGTTTGATGCATCTGGTTTTCTGGAATGAAATGCCAAACTTTATATGTTCAAACATCCTATGGTTTTCTTTGGCAAAGATTTATTAACCTAGGAAGAAACTTTCACTTTAACAACTCACCTCAGAAACAGATATGTAAACGGATAACTCATCATGGAACAGTTCTTGTCTCTTTTGGGTATTAATCATCATTCAGAAGTTAAATAAGATGTTTACACAGATAGCACATAGGAAGCACAGGAAGAAAGACGTTTACACAGATAGCACATAGTAGAGTCCTTTACATGAGTAAATGGCAGTTTCCAGAAACTGTTATTATTCTAAGAACAGGTGAAAACCTGTAAGGGATTTAGACAGGAGCATCCGAGTGAATATTGTGATTCTGATAATAAAGAAGATTTCACATAATCAGCATGTTTATAAATGGAGCCAGTGCTTTAAAACTGTTCTTGGATTAGATACACTCAGTTCCACTGCACTTGAAAAGTCCAAAGCAACCTCACCTCTATTAAGTACACTGTTCTCATTGTTCTACAAAATAAGATTTATTCGATCTTTATTTTTCCTCTATGCCTTCTAAATACATTCCCATTTACATTCTTGATTGCATTTTTGTGTATTCCTCTGAGTATTTTTATTAGATATGAAAATAAAAACAATTTCAATGTGCAGAGATTATGTCCAGATGTTAACACAAGAAAGATTCACAATTGGGGGAAAAAAAAAAAAAAGGATAGGGATAGTTCTGTTTGCACAAGAGACTCCCCTGCTGCCAGAAGCTGAACATATGATCCTTCCTTTGTTCAAGCAAATAATGAATATTACTATGTAATAAAAAATAAAAGGACCTTCAGAAGGTCACAGTAAGATCCTGGCAGTTTTCATTTTACAAAGCCCCTTATCTTTGGATCTGATTTATGAAACACTCTGGGTGAACAAGGTTTCGTGAAAATCTGCATTTGCAGTGAGGCTGATGGCTCCCCGTCTCATACTTCGATTGTGAAAAGCACCAACTGAGCGCTAGGTGCTGACAATTATTCTATAGCATTTTGCTCTAGTTCCCTTCATGCTTTCACATTGATTAGCTCATTGATTTCTGTCAAACAGATGAGTTTTTTTGTGGAATGGAAATTTAACTATGTGTAGAGTTCTGCTTCATTAAGCTGTTTAATCTACTTGTCTAAACCAGTCTAATATCTTCAAATAAATAAAATGTTCACTACTGACTTGACCTGAACAAGCCTTTTCCCAGATATTAGGTTTTAACTGTCTTTTGACCTCCACCTAAGACTTCCCATCATACCTTCAAAGGCTACACCAACTAAGTGACCTGAAGCTATCTTCCCTTTCTATTCACACCCCTTTGCTTGTTACACTGAGGTGATAAGGAGTTAGGGGAATGGAGCCAATGACAGGAAGTATAATCCTACTTATCTGAAATAACACACCTCAAAAGGCTCATGATGATTTTGCCTCTAAGACAACTGGGAAGTATATCTTCTCTGAGTTGTTCTGCAACATGTTGAAGTGCTGTTTTCCAGTCTATAAGGCTGAGATGACGATGCTGTCCACACAGGAGGGTTCAGCTTGAGAAATAAGCTCAGCACACAGGGCTGTAACTCAATCCTTACTCCCCTTCCCCTGTTCCCACCTCACATGCTGCTCCTCCCTACAACAACCACTTCAGAGTGCTCTCCCTGATATTCCAAACCGTGAAAATGCTTTGCCTTGAGTTTGCAACACATATGCTCGTAAATCTGAAAAGGAAGGAAGGAAGGAAGGAAGGAAGGAAGGAAGGGGAGGGGTGAAGAAAGGAGGGAGGAAGGGAATGAAGGAAAAGGAAGGAAGGAAGGAAGGAAGGAAAGAGGGAAATAGGAAAAAGGGGAGGGAGGGAGGAAGAGATTGTGATGAGTTTCCATTTGTTCCTTTGATGGAATGTATTTAATCATTTTCCTCAAGATATGAATGGTAGCAGGATGTTTATAGCAGAGATAAGACTGGACTGAAATCCTAGTTTACTCTGGGAGCTAATAAAAGTAAAGATTTGAATTTAAGTATCACTTTCTCCTAGAAGCACACGAACAAGGAAATGGGGGTCAAAAGGGCAGCAACAGTGTTGTAAGCACTTTATCCGAAACATAAACATCACTGGAGTGCATTTTGGACCAAATTACCTCTCTCAGATCAGAGATGTTAGCATTCCTGCCCTATTTAAGCATGCCAATTTTACTGTGGCTTTGCGGAGGGTTGATCAGTGGGGCTTTGGCTGGACACTTGAGAAAAGGATCTTACCTCAAGCACTAATATAACTCAAGCAATTAAAAGGCATCCTGCTGAGGAGAATCTCATAAAACCCCAAATCCTTGGAACAGAGTCTTCCCCATAAATATCACAGGCAAACGGAACATGTAGCCCTCCATTCTGGAAGATAATGCAATCAACCTTTCTCTTGTAAACAGATACAGTTAGTAGATCCAGAAACACAAAGCTTGAAAGACTAGATATTCTGCACCACATAAAGGCTTCCAGGAATATTTTATGGACAAAAAACCCCCCAAAAACAATAATAATATCTATGATTTCAATACAATGTATCTGGATCTCAGTTTTTCAATGGATTTCACTATCCCCAACTCTACCATAAAATACTATGATGAAACTGTACCTTTTTGGATGTAGAGAACTCTTCCTTTCAAAATGAAGTGGATATATCATTACTCATAATAGTCAAAAGGTGAAAGCAACCCAAATGTTCATAGGTAGATGAATTGATACACAAAACATAGAATACACACATACTGAAATATTATTCAGTTTTTTTAGAAGGAAGGCAATTCTGACACACATTATCACATGGCTGAAAGTTGAAGACATGATGCTAAGTGAAATAAGCCAGTCAGTAAAGGACAAATACTACATGCTTCCACTTATATGAGGTACCTAGAGTATTCAAATTCATAGAGTAGGAAGTAGAATGGTGCTCACCAAGGACTGAGGGGTAGGGAGGAATGGGGAGTTGTTGTTTAATACGAACAAACTTTCAATTTCACAAGACAAAAGGAGTTCTGGAGACGGATGATGGCGATGGCCACACGACAATGTGAATGTCCTTCATGCCACTGAACTTCAGCACACCTAAAAATGGTTAAGGTGTTTTCTTATGTTTTATGTTATGTTATGTGTATTTCATAAGAATAAAACATTTAAAAGTGAAGTGGAATATGGAATTACATCTTTCTAATTTATTTTGAGATATTTCAATTCACCCACTCTAAAAGAGCTGTCTTACTATTAACTTGAGAAATAGCCCTTTACAACAGTTCCACCCCCTATACACTTCTTGTTAGACTATCCTTGACTGAGGAGGCAGTTAGTAGCTATACAAATTAAAATGAAGCAATTTAAAATATTAAAAATTATTTTTTCTGTTATTTTGTTAGATACTCTCAGAACACAGAGTCTTTCCTCTGGAACTGACACACATGTACCCTGAACGATCACTTGGTTGTTAACCCTACAACCTTACTAATGAATGAGGAGACAAGGATTGCTTTAAAACCCAAACTCTGAAAAGCTGTAAATTGGTTGTGAGTGTTGCTTCCAACAGTATTAGCCAAAAAGTTGCTCAGCCAGTCTGCTTCTTTGCTCATTTTGTCTGTTTCTGACCCTGTCTAGAAATGCTTCCTGCTGGAACTCTTCCCCTTGGATTAGCAGCTTTGGTTAACCAGCCATTTTACTTGCTATAAAATATGGATGTTCTAGGAAAGATTAGAGCAAGCAAATAAATGAGGATTTGGCCAAGGGAGGGTAAAAATTCCCAAAAATAAAAACACAAATTATAACCTAAAATATGTTGCACCTTACATTAGTAAAGATGGGAGAGTTTAAGTGTTTCAAATAGTGTAGCTTCCACTGGCTTTGAATTTTCTTTAAGAATCTTCCCATTTCTACCTCACTTACTTCTGCTCCATGATTTCCAAAGATACTTGTTAGATAATGGTCATATTTATACTGCCTTAACTATGGCAGGATTGGAAAAGTAATAAATAAATGCAGCCCATCGCAACCATGATTTGATGTTGTGTCAAGACCCTTTGCATGTTGAGTACTCACAAAGATTTGGCAGAAATAGAATGTGTAGACTAGAATTAGAATCTAGACCTTTGCTTTCAGACTGACATCGGTTCTGTCCTCCTATTACCACTGGTCTCAAACGTTTTTGTCCTCCACACAACTGCACAGTATCTCTTCTGTGGCACCATTCTCTAGCTGAGATGAGTAACTCAATTTCTCAGTGCAGGACTGCCTACTGCTCCTCCTATCAACAGAGATGGGAAACTTGATGACAGGGTACACAGGAGGATGTCCCACATAGGATAATAACTTCTGGAATTCATCATCCTGGTTAAAAATAACAACAGCAATGTATGGTCTGCCTGTTGGTCACCATATAACACCATATAACAGATGAGCAGCCCATGACTCCACAAGTGCTGGCGCTCTCGACCCTGGGGAAAATCAAGTCCCTTGAAATAGTTTTTAGCTTAATGAATGAGACCAGACAAATACAAAGGAAGAAGATACAAGAATTCTTCCAAATAAAGATAAAAAAATATAAAATAATATGTTGCCAAATATATAAGTAAATGCAGAGGGCTTGTGGAGCCACAGAAGGTACAACATCAAGGAAGACAGTAAGGAGGATAACCTTAGGACTCATCATGTTTTGGTTAGACTGCCTTTCTTTTATGCATCTCTTATTTGATAAAGTTCATTTATTTTCATAGTTCAGTAGTAGACAATGCAAATACATTGGAGACAATGGATGGCAAATGAGAAATAAGAAAGCGGAGACAGTTGCTACAGAAAGTTCATCATACAAGACACATGAAGAACCTTGCTATGCTAAATTCATTTACACAATTATTTGGAAATCTGAACATCTTTGGTGAGTTAAAAAAAAATGAAGCCTCAATTCTATTATCTATCTATCTATCTATCTATCATCTATCTATCTCAATTAACTAGAAACAGCTAAATGTCCTTAACTGAAATTCAGACAAAACAACTGCTTCCTCACAATACTTTAATTTGCAAAAATATTTTCACCCTTTCCTATGACATTTAGGAGCCAGGAACATTTTTAAAGCCAGTATTATAGTTACCCTTGATAGCTAACTCCTGTTCCTAAGAAAACAGTTGTTCTACTTTCTCCTAAATAATTACTTTTCCTTGCTGTTACTAGTTTGCTTGAAACCCTTTTTCTAAGGATATTCTAAGACTAAGTCACTGTGTGCATTTATCACCATACAACTCAGGTAATTGATACAAAGAGCCAGGAAAACTAAAAGGAAGAAGCTAGCAAGGCTCAATGCAAAGTATTTCATTCTTTTGTATAAATATCATTTTTTCTCATAAATGACTGATGCTGTATGGATCAGTCCTCAAATCTTGCTATGGCCCCAAACTCTACTGATGACAAGTGGACACAAGCAGACAACTCCAAGCCCTCAGACATGAACATTAGCTTTCAAATCATCAACTGGCTCACCAGAGAATGGGACAGAGACAGAGAGAGAGAGAGTAGATCCCTGGAGGAAAGTATGAGGTTCACTAAAACTAAATAAGCTCAGTTAAAAGGTAATTCCCAATGATGGTATGCACAGACATATATAGACAGACACAGACACACACACACACACACACACACACACACACACACACATTACCCAGGAGATAGCCCCTTGTATGAAATAAGAACTTGAAAAAAAGACTTTCTTAAATCTTGAAGAATAATTTAATCTGCCAAAAATCTATTATTTTTCCTAAAGAAAGACAAGTTATGTTCTTCTGTGAATACATTCTTTTACATACTACCACATAGACAAACTTTGAAAATATGCTAAATGAAAGAAGCTGGTCACAAAAGATCATGTCATGTAATATTCTATTTACATGGAAAGTCCAGAAAATGTAAATCCATAGGGACAGAATGTAGACTAGTATTTTCCAGGACTTGGGTGAGAGGGAATACATAGGGATTGCTACACGGTACTGGGCTTATTTTTGGGGTGATTGAAGTGTTTTAAAATTCATTGTGATGATAGTTGCACAACTAATGTGCTAAATATATTGCAGCTAAATATACATGGTGCATTGAATGTTTTAAATGGATGAATTTTATGTTATATGAATTATATTTCAACAAAGTTGTTAAAATAAAGCCTAAACTCGTTTATCTAAAGCTTCTCTTTTTTTCATTATCACTGAATATCTGAACTTGCCTATGAAATAGGGAACTCAGGGCATTAAAAAAAGGAGATGAGAAGCACTTAAATAGACAAGGTGGAATTTAGCAAATGTTCTCACTCCTAATACACTGAGTTTTAAAAAACACTCTGTAACTGTGAGATTCCTCTTTGTAGTTAACTCCTTCTGAGGTACCTCAATTACCTCAGGTACCTTCCAACTCATGCTATAGAATATGAATCCCTATGGATAATTTTTAAAAATTACCTTAGAGTCCTATCTGGAGGCATTCTTGTCTCCACAATGTTAAGGCTGTGAATCAGTAGTGTCAGTTCAAGGTTTGCTTGTCTTCTCTCTTTGATCTGTAATTAGAAATAAAAGGATGACAGCCACTGACCCTCTGAAACTACATTATTTATCAGCAGAGCTTTTAAAAATGGAAACATTTCATGAAAATATAACTTACCTGTCTTAATAATATGAGTAGAAATCAAAGAGAACACTTTAATTTATAACAAAAGCTCCTGTTTCCACAGTTTCAGAGCATGTGGATCTGCTTTGCAAATTACATACATTCCACTTCTCAGAAGAGAGAGGAATAGAGGGGAAAAGCACTTACAAAATTCTGCAAGGTGAATCCATGTTATAAAACTGCCAGCCTCTCTGTAATCTGGAGGTATACATGTAATGGAATTCATGAAAACTGCACTTCAAAAACTAAAACTACTTACTGGGTCAGAAAACACCTTACAATAGGAAAATTTACTATGTAGTGAAATTGATTATAAACTCAACCATTCTAGTTATAGCTAATAAATTACCAAAGAAGTTCACGTGTTTAAAGAAAACTTATGAAGCACAGAAGACATACCCCATAAATGTCAATATCAAGTCAAATTGTTTTTTATTAGATATGCCATAAAATATTACTAGGAGAATAACACAGTGGATTCTTGGGGAAATAATGGAGATTTCTCTGACAGATTTTAAAACTGTATTATCACAGTTTGTTCCAGAAAACTGAAGTCCCTTCCTTGTAATTCTGTTCATTCTCCTTTTAAGATGAGTTATCATGCAACCATTTAAGGGCCCTCTGTTTTTCTCTTAATAATGAATTATTTTCTCTATTAGCTATGGCTTTCTTATATAAATAAGTTACTGCTTTCCAAACCTTAAAGTATATATGAATCACTGGGTATCTTCTGTGCATGTGTGTTTAATAATATTTTGAGAGAGAGAGAGAGAGAGAGAGAGAGAGAGAGAGAATGAGAATATAAATGTTCATGACCAGGGGAGGGGCAGAGAGAAGGGGAGAGAGAGAATCCTAAGCAGGCTCCACACTCAGCACAGAGCCCAATGCAGGGCTTGATCTCACAACTGTGAGATTCTGACCTGAGCCAAAATCAAGAGTCAGACACTTAACTGACTGAGCCACCTAGACACCCCAAAATGGGGATCTTGTTGAAGTACTACAGTTTATGATTCAATAGGTTTAAAGTGTGGCCTGAGAATCTGCATTTCTTACGTGCATTTCTTAGGTGTAGTCAATAGTCCACAATCCACACATTGAGTAGGAAGGGCCCAAGCCATAAATTTTTATTGTTTTTCTACTATTCCTTGAGATTAGTATATCCAACAAAGAGTCTATTGAATACAGAAACAATTTCCTTTCCATTTCTATTTGCCTCCATCTGCTAGCATAATGATCATCACCAATGTCAGGGAAAATAAGTATTTGTCAGTTGGCTCAGCTAGAAATAGCACAGTATTTAACCATCAGAGCAACCTGGGCAGTTTGTAGGTAGATTTGTGGCAAGTACAGAATTATTTTTACTTATTGCCTCAGTGACAATCATAATTGTGTCAAATGTGCTGACTCTAGTCTCAAACAAGTGATGTCTTGGGAGGCAGATAAATTGAGTCAAGTAAAAAGATTGAGGTGAAAAGAAATAGCTGCCCTCCTCCTATTAACACTTAGAAATTCTGGATAATGTACCTATACCTGAAAGAAAGAAAAAATGATTTTCCTGTGGTCAGAATGAAGAAGGAACAGGGTAGTAAATAAGAGGTGAGGCTGTGGCAATGCATGTGGGTATTAGAGCAGATTTAGGCCTTTGTGGGTGTAAGGGTTTTTACACCAACTCAGTGACAGAACAAGTGATCTCTGGAAGACCCAGTGAGGTACTGCCAAGATCTCCCTTCAAAAAAAGCCTACTTCCCAGCTGCAAGGAGTATCATTAGCCAACAGCCTTTATGTGTAAACTCCATCAAGCCTCCCTCAGCTGTATACCATAGGGCAGCCCCAGCCAGTGACCCAGCCAGCCAGTGGTTCAAGGGCCTGGCCATGTCATGCAGTAAAGGAATCTTCTAATGGGTCATCCATGCTCTAGAGTCCCCTGTCGGATTAGCATAGACTTTGTTACTTTTTTAGATCTGTACCAAAGGCAGATGACTCCTTCTCCCAGTCAGTTTCCCCTGTTTGTTTCACAAGGGTTAATGTTTGCACTCCCACCTCCATCTCAGCATTGGCATCCCAGAAGACTCAACTGATACTTGGCCATCAATGCCTGAGAAGTGGGAGGCAAAACCTACTCCCTGAAAGGATCGTCCCCCCTTTAGTCTAGCTGTGGTCACTGCTGACTGAATTACTCAAGCTCCATTACACCCTTGTTCCAACTAGAGGTGTTGGAAGCATACTGAAACAAAATAAATCAGAAACAAAACCAAAATCAATTAAATTTCCCAGATGTCCATGCAGCAAGGGATCTGGAGAATTGAGTTCTACTGACCACTGCAGTCACAAGAGACCGGAAGGTGAAAAAGAGTTGGGCTGACTTTTCAACTACTTTAGTAAGCAAAGCCGAAGAACTGTGGGATTCCTGCAGTACTAGTCTAGAGTCTGACTGTTCTTTGGCTTCATAGGAGGAGAGCAGCACCATCAGAAGTAACAGGAACACTGGCAGTAGCTTCATGATTCTACCATCACATTGATGGTGATTTTCAGGCTAGGATGACTTTGTTAGTCTGGGGGCCATTTGTAGAACTCACATCTTCAATTCCTGCAACCTAATTCATTCTATTAAACCCTTCCCTGTACCTTACAATGAATCTGATTGATATGTCAGAGACATACTAAGAAACATATAAACAAGGCAGGACCATAATACTCCCCTATGAGAAATGGAAACCCAAAGCCAGCACCATATTCATATGTAGGAACATCAAGTCTGAACCTTAGCATCAGAATTCATTCACAGCCAATAAAACTACCTAAGCCCTAACAAAAACAAAAATTATTCTATAGAGATGCCTCCACAACCCATGGCATTTAGAAATTGCACAATAAAAGCAAATTGTGCTGAAGGCAGTAGCACATTAAAAATCCCAAACTACACCAGGAATCATATTCCCAAAGGGAAAGGCAGGGGATGCAAAAAGCAGAAGAAATAGCACTTCCAAGAATTAGAAAAATTAAGAAAATCTGGAATTTTTTAATAATAAAAAAATCCCAACAAAAAATATGAGGAAAAAAAACCTTAGAATAATATGAAGGAAAAACAGATTCAAAAACTTTCTAAAGAAATTCTAAGGTATAAACAGTTAAATGATAATATTTAAAATTTAAAAAAGTGTGAAATCATGGCTCTCATACAAATATGAAAATGAATATATGCTTAAGAGTTCTTTTAATTCACAAGAGAAACAGATGCTAAAACTACTTCAAAAAAGGGGCATTTGGCTGGCTCAGTTAGTAGACCAAGGGACTCTTGATCTCAGGGTTGTGAGTTTGCGCCCCACATTGGGGGTAGAGTTTACTTAAAATAAAGAAACTCCTTCAAAAAATAACACTAAGAACAGATATATTTATAGATTAGAAATATTAAAATAAATCTGAAAAAGGGGGCAAAGTAGGTGGGTAGGAAGGACAGAAAGAAAACTAAAAGAATTGCCAAAGAAGAGTCCGAAGTGTAATAATGTTCACAGATTAAATATTCATCTGAACAAAAAATTCAGGAGATTCATTAGAAAATAAGTACAATCAGTTGGAGATTTCGGCAAACATACAGGTCATTTATAAAATGTAATCATAAAAATTCATTGGTAATTGAGCAATAAATTGACAGTGTATATCAAAATAAACCTAATAATGTTTTACACATAGGTAAAATATAAAATTTGACCAAAATACATAAAAATACCCTATTGCATACAGTTATACCATATTTATTTTTCCACCATAATCTATAAAATCAATGTATTTCCAAGTAAACTCCCAGACGATGGTCCCAGCCTCCTGCTTCAAAACACACAACTAATTTTGACCAAGAAGACATAAGGGGGGCACCTGATGAAGTCTTTTTAAAATCACTTTATTAATAAAAGAGATGGATACAGATGACATTCCCATACCCATTCCTTCTGTCTTGAATATAGACATGTTGTCTGGATGTGTATCAGCCACCTTACATCCATGAAACAATGTTCTTGATGATAAAAACATAATAGTTCAAGGATGATGGAGAAAAAACTAGAAACAATTTAGATTCTTGATATCTTTGACCAACTACTAATCATAGGCTGCTTAGCTCATAAAATTAAATGACTTTTTATTTAGGTCATGATAAATAAGTATCTCAGTTATTTATAGCCAAATGGATTCAAAGCAGGTATATTACATAACAGAAAACTCACACTATAGAAGGAAAATGAACCATGAAAATATGCACAACTGTCTATTCACTGATTTTTAAATGTATATACAAATAAGGGAAAACTGATCAGTGATTGCCAAGGCTGGGAGTGAACAGAGGGTTTGGCTCATGGAAACTTCCTAGAGTGGTGTAAATGTTCTTTACCTTGACTGTGGTGGTGGTTATGCAACTGAATACATTTGCCAAAACTCATAAAACTGCACATTCAAAAGGGTGAAATTTTACTATACATAAATCATACCTCTGAAGTATACATATACATAAAAATAAGATACTAATTAATATTTATCAGGTGAACAATGAGTGGGAAGACTGACAACCTCAAGAATTACAGAAATTGTGGGGACAGAATGAGCCTTATAATCCACCAGTAGCATTATAACTCATAGAAAACAATTTGAAAATATTGAGGTTAGTTGAATATATGATTACCTATGAGTTAAGAATTTCCCTGCAAGGGTACACAGTCTAGGAAACCTCACACCTGTTCAAAAGAAAGTAAGTACTCAAATATGTTCATTACAATTTTTTAATGTTTATTTATTTTGAGAGAGAGAGAGGGAGAGGGAGAACATGAATGGGGGAGGGGCAGAGAGAGAGAGAGAGAGAAAGAATCCCAAGCAGGCTCCATGCTTCAGCGCAGGCCCTGACACAGGGTTCAAACTCATGAACCATGAGTCATGACCTGACCCAAAATCAAGAGTCAACTGAGCCACTTAACCACCCAGGTAGCCCCATTACAATTCTTAATAGTAAATTTTGAAAACAACATAAATGTCCATTTATGTGGAAAAAGACAATAAATTACTGTGTATCAATAGACCATTAATGTATCAGTTAAAATAAATGGACTAGATCCACCTGCAACAAGTTAACTACATTTTTAAATGTGTCGTTGAGTTAAAAAAATTAAGTATGGATTGTTATATACTGTACCATACCATTTGTGTCCATTTAAATCCCCCAAAATACTACATACATTTTTAAAGCCCTCTAAAATATTACATAGATTTTTAAAACCTTACTGGGAGAGAGACACAAATCTTGAAGACAATGGTTAACTCACAGAAGGAGAGAAACAAGTGGCACTGGGAAGAGGCACATCTGCAGCTTCACCCATATGTAACATTTTATTTCTATTAAAAATACACCTGAAGCAAATCCGACTAAACATTATTCTCTACAACATCTGTGTCATGGCTGCATGCACTGGAAATTTTACATTATTCTCTGCATTTTTCTATATTTTGGAAGTATGTCATAGAAGGAGGAAAGGAGAAGAAAAAAACAAAGGAATAAAGAAAAAAAGAGAAAAAAAATGAAAAAGAGAGAAAGTGGCTCTACATTTTAGAAAGTAAAACTGAAATCAGTTATCTCCTCCGAAGTGCTGGTGAGCGGCTCTTTCAGCCCTTTTCTCAGTAAAACACATCTCAAGAAAAATAATCAGTAATCTAAAAAAAAGCGAGGGGGGAATGGAAATTGAATTACAGAGAAATTAACATAAATGCAATGATCAAGGGGGAAACACCATAATATGTTAAATCTTAGCCCTTACATTTTCAAAGGTCTTTGGAAACCATTAGCCAATGAATCACTTCAAGGGCACTTGAGGAAACGAAGTCCAATCTTTCACATTTTAGAAACTTAGCAATGAAGTTAAAGACAGCAGCATTTGTTCAGATTTGCAAAAGGAAGTCTGGTTGGCGCTGGGATTAAAGCTCCTTTCTTATGTTTTTTGAGACTTAAGTTCAAATAACTTTGAAATGATTTCATTTCTGCTTATTTGGCTTTTCTTCCACATAAGAGCATAACTGATGGACATTATTTAAGCCCCTCCTCCATCCTTTCCCAAATTCTTTTTGGGAGTTTTCCAGCCCTTTCATAAGATTACCTATTATAGCCTTTTAACTATGTGACATTTTCATTTGATGCACCATATCCTGGGTAGATATTATCATTTCCCAAAGAACTAAAATATTGTTAAATATTTATTCTTCTTATCATAAATATAATGATCCCCCAATATCCCTTCTGTTTTGCCACTGTTCACCTTTGGGATAACTGGATACCAAATGGGGATTTTAAAAATCACTGGCTGCAACATCAGACTCAGGTTACAGCTTTATACCAGAAAGTGTTAATCTTCTAACATTCTATGTATCTATTTTGCCTCTTCATCAACTTAAGTTATGATTAAAGACAGATTTTGGCATTGAGGGAAACTAAATTCCCAATGCTTTTAATAATGGAGAGAATCTAGTTTCACAGAGTTTTTTAAAAATGTATATATGTATATGAGATTTAATACATACATATTTTAGGTAAAAATATATTAGAAATGTTTTGTTATCTCACTGACTTACTGCTTATATTCTGTCCTCTAAAATATGCTCAGGATAGGAAAGCCATCTTTTTTCAATTAAATTTGACCCAGCAGGATGTTTGAAAGCCACATGTTAGAACAAACAGTTTGGGCAATTAAAGATCTAGCCCTTGATGGCTTGGTCTGGGAATTCGACTGGCTGTTAAATAATCATCTAATTGAGACTGTGGAGAGGACAGTGGGAAGTCAAGCAGGGATAATTCTCCTGCATCTGGAATTGAGATGAATTATGTGCCCATAAAATATGAGGCGGATATCAAGTTACTCATTATACTACACAAAGAATCAAGAAAACAGAGCAAGCAGTGCAGCTAGTTAAGAGAATCCATAAAATTAAAGCTCATCTGTTTGAAAATCAACTTCGACTAGACAGAGAATACCTATAATTATAAGTACAGTAGGTAAATTGTGATTTGAGTGGAATGTATTTGTGTATATAGTCTTAGCTGATATAATGTCTTTTTGTAAATTTTCACAAATTAGGCTCTCTAAACAAGGCTGATTAGGTTTATTCTCTATCATTATCTCAGCGGTTCAACAACATGAGATAATTTTTTTTTTAATGTAGCAGGGTCGGATGGGGTGGTAGATGTTCACTGCTGACACTGGACAAGGTAAATGACTGAAGGTTTCCTTGGGTTGGAGATTTGGGATCCATTAGTTACAGTATGAGGAAAATAAATTTCTGTCATGCCTTTCTGTTCCAAACTAGTCTTTGATGCCCTCATGACTTTATCTTTGGAAACTCCCAGATTAAAAGAAGAAACACTTGACTGGCTTCCTTTTACTATGGGTCTGTGTTTCCACCCCTATTCTGAGGAGCTTCTTATACTGAGAGCTGATTGGGTCTGGTTCATGTTACATCAGTTGTTCTAGATATTTTACAGAAATTAACGTCAGCATTTCTCATAGGGCTGGAATTTCCCACCAACTTCTAATGACTGACAAAGGAAATTCAAAGTTGGAAAAGCTTTCTCTTTCAAGGGTGAATTTCTAACAGAGTGCTAGGCTAGCTACATCCATACTCAGCCTTGCTATGGCAACAGAAAGATAATCCAGAGAGATAAAAAATGTATAAATTACATGTACACACATCTACACAGATACATATGCATACTCACTTGAAAACAGGAATAAGTGACATTTTAGTTGAGTCATGGGGCACATTTTATTGTAACAATAAAATACTTGTATTCTGAAATTATAATGAAAGTAATGATACTAATGATGAAATACAATAATAAATTCAGTGTTCTGCTGATATACACATACATTTCTGGACCAAAGTATCATAATTATTCACAGCTTCATAGTTTTCATGCCCATATAATTTTCTCTACTAACTAGGGAAACATGAGAGCTGCATCTAAAATTCTCTTTCGAGACTCCTATAAGACATTCTAATTGGGAAAGAGTTTATTTCTTTAATAGAGGCTAAGAAAAAATGAGGTATAACACCTTTTCTGAGATTTAAAGTGAGTGTCACACAGTCCAAACACTATTTCACAACTACTTTGAGCCTTTTACTCCTGATGAATAAAATAGGCTAATGTTGTTTGACTGATGAGAAAATATAAAGAGCTGAGTAGAAAGTAAGTGAGAAACACCAAAGGTTTGTTGACTTTTGAACCTTCTAGAATGCTTACAATTTCCTGATACTATTCCAGTAGCTTTGGTGTGGGAACCCAAAGAAGGCATGGGTCAAGTTTTACTTTGTCATCATCCACAGCACAGACCAAAGACTCCATTTCAAAAGCCCATCCTTACAAGAAAGATAAAACCATATTTGAGGTTTACATTCCATCAATGTCAATGTCAGAGGTGAAAGGAGATGAATGAATACGATGATATCAGTCCTGAAGGAGAAAGAAACAATAAGAGCAACGTATAGATTAAAACGATTTCTTGGATATCAGAGCAAAGGAAATATATGGCCTCTTAATAGTTTCTTCAGTATATCACTAGTAGGCTTAAAGATGTGGCTGACACTGCTGGTTGCTACCCAAAGTCACATCCTCCCTTTTTTTACTTAGTTTGGGTGTTAATGTTCTCTGGTAAAAATACTCACCTACTTTATATTGCATAATTTTTATATTTTATATGGCTGTTAAAATTACCTATTTCATATTAGGTGAGTTGTGATAACTTGTACTTCACAAAGAATTGTTCCATTTTATCTAAGTCGTCAAATTTATGTGTACAGAGGTTTTCTTGTGGTATTCCCTTATTATCATTTGGAGGTCTATAGCATCTGTAGTGATATCTCCTGCTTCTTTCCTGATATTAGTAATTTGTGTCTTCTCTCTTTTGTTTTTGTCATTCTTGCTAGAGGCTTGTCAACTTTATTAATCTTCAGAAGGAATTGTTTTTCGTTTTACTGGGTTTTTTTGTTTGTTTTTAATTTCACTGATTTCTGCTCTTGTCATTATCATTTCCTTTCCTCTTACTGCTTTATTTTCATCCACTTTCCTAATTTATTTCCCTTGAAACTCCCTCTTTGACCCAAAGATTATTTGGAAATGTGTTATTTCATTTCTAAATGTTTGGAGATTTTTCTGTTATCTTTGTGTTACTGATTTCCAGTTTGATTCCACTGTGGTCAGAAAATATATTTAGTAGTATTTCATTTTTTTAAATTTGTTAAGGATTGTTTTAAGGAACAGGATATGTTCTATCTTGGTACATATTCTATAGGTGTTTGAAAAGAATGTGTAGTCTGCTGATGTTGGATGAAGCACTCAGTAAATATTGATTCGATCCTATTGGTTGATGAAAGTGTTGAATTCTTCTATACCTTGCTGATTTTCTATCTGGTTGTTCTATCAATTGTTGAAACATAAGTGTTTCGTATATTTTGTAGCTCTGTTGTTTGATACACACAATAGCTTGGATAAATCTTAAGGGCATTATGTATGCTAAATGAAAATAAAAGTCAACTTCAAAAGGTCATATATTATATGATTCCATTTGTATAACATCCTTCAAATGACAAAATTAAAGAGATGGAAAACAGATTAGTGGTTACCAGAGGTTAGATATACTTGAGTGGTGGGGTATGATGACAAAGAGATAGCATGAGAAAGATTTTTGTGGTAATGGAATAGATCTGTACCTTTAATGTGATAGAATGACAGAGAACCACACAAACACATTGTACCAGTATCAAATTCCTGGTTTGGACATTATACTATAACAATATAAGTGCAACCACTGGGAGAAAATGAGGGAAGTGTACATAGGAATTTTCTGTAAGTACAAATTTACAACTTCCTGTAGAGCTAGAATTATTTCAAAGTAAAGATAAAGAAACAGGATGGCAGATTAAATTTGAATATCATACAACGCAATGAATAATTATTTAGTATATCTGATGTAATATTTAGGACAAATATATAATTTATTTGTTGTTTATCTGAAATTGAAATTTATCTATGTATCCTGTGCTTTATTTGACAATCCTACCTGGATACCACATCTAATTTCCTTGAATGGAGGAAGAGGACCAAAAGAGTTCTGAAATACTTGGCTCTGGTAAGCTGAGGGAAAAGAAAGAAGGATGGCCAACAATACCCACCCATTTGACCTATGAGAACTGCTCTCATTCCTTTCAGCCTTTGACTTGGCTTTTCCCTAGACTGAACTTATCAGCTGGTCCTTAGTTTTCAAAAATCTCAAATTTCACTCCTAAAAGTTAAGGCTCCAAGTTCAAAAAAAGTCCAGAATGAATTCTTCCAGAGGTCTAAAAATATACAGATTGTCTTATACCTTTCTACAAGTTTATCTTTGTGCACAAAGTTTGGTCAGGCTTCAAGCGCTATTCTCAGAGTTCAGTGATGCTCTGGTATAAAAGAACACAGTCCTCAGGGTCCCACACCTCCTCTCCTGAAGCTAGGCTGGAGAGGCACCAGCCTTCCCCACAGACATATGCTAATAACACCAGAGAAACTAAATGCCAAAACAATACTATCAATACAGAAATGCCTACATTACAGAGAAAAAGAGGGCAATAACAGACACTGCCTAAAGATCTAATACAGGAAGACCTCACTTCCTGTATAACAAAGAAGGGAGTCCTCTCCTGGTTTTTCCCTGGCAAGAGGACAGTGGGGTAAGGAGGAAAAACACTTCTCTTGCCTACTTCCCAGGATCCAGGACATTAGGGTGCCTGTCTGCATAGCTGACATCTCACTAGTCACATATATTCCACAACCCAGTGATCACAATGCATCTACTTCATCCACACATAATATCAGAAAGGGGCCCATATCCATGGTCAGCAAAGCAGCTGGTTCATACATATTTAGAGACTGGCTGCTCATTCTGGTCCTAAAGACCTGGGTCCTCTTATACACCCAAGTCCAATCAGCACTGAGTCCTATACATTCTACCTCTCAGAGTCTCTCTGAGAGGAGAATTAGTCTGAAGCGGAATTAGTCCACTTCCAGACATCCCACTGCCATTTTGTTTAAATCACACACATTTCCCACTAATGTCTGTGTCAGTTTCATTCTTATCATCCAGCCCCCTTGCTACCAGTAGGACTTGACTTGTTCTGTCTTCTGTTAAAACCTGATATACAAGGAAGGTCTTTTGACCCAATCATGCCTCTGGCTTCTCTCTCCCTTTTGCACTTGGGACTCCAGCCTGTGTGGCTTGACACAGACACAAGTTCTGACCCACTCCTAGGTGCTTGTGTAAGCTCTTCCCTCAGACTCATAATACTCTAACTCCTTTTGCACTCAGGAACCTATCTTACAGTGTAGTAGTGGAGTCTGGCTATCCTTGCTAAGAGAACAAAAGTCTTCTGCATACTTTCCCTAAATTGTTTAAAAATTTTTTTAATGTTTATTTATTTTTGAGACAGACAGAGAGAGAGCATGAGCAGAGAAGAGGAGAGAGAGAGAGAGAGGGACAGAATCTGAAGCAGGCTCCAGGCTCCATGCTGTCAGCACAGAGCCTGATGCGGCGCTTGAACTCGCAAACTATGAGATCATGACCTGAGCCGAAGTCAGATGCTCAACCGACTGAGCCACCCAGGTGCTCCTTTTCCTAAATAGTTTAAATATTAATTTTAACCTAGAGCATTTAAATGTAATGCCAAAGCCTTCTATTCAATCTCAGAAAATTAAACTTTTTTAAAAAGGCTTTGAAATCTATTGCTTCTCGGCCTTTTGGCTAAGATCAAGTGTAAAAAGGCCTTGAAATCTAAATGTTAGAACTGGACTCCATGCTTATAGAAGTAGATTATTCAGTGTTATTCTCGAGATCAAGGGCTTGGTGCCAAGTCTGTAACAGAAATAGTAACAAATGTGATTTACTACATGGTTTAATCAAATGTGGTATGCCAACACATGTTATAGCTTTCTAAAATATGCCCCAATCAAATGCTTACAAATAAGATGGTAGGATACTTTATTGAGACATGTAGTAGGAAACAGTGAAAGCTCTATTTGTCTTTTTGCAAAATCCTAAACTCAATGAAGTGAGGTCCCAGAGGATATATGGAGGAGGGATGAGTTTGAGGACCATAAATGGTGAATGCAGGAGAGAGAAGCTTTCTGGAAATTAGGAGGAGACTGTCATCTAGACTTAATGATTACATTATTATCTAGGACCTTGTCTCTGAGCCAGACTATAATTCCAAGCAGAAAGAAGCCAGGAATCAGAGAGCCAAGAGGAAATGGTGGCAAAGCTTCTTAATTAAGAAGCCAATCAGTGCTTTAGGCAATCTGGCAAGATTAGGTGTAACAATTTAGAATTCAGGTCCTACCAACAAGGAAGAAACCTGACATCTGCCACAGACTCTCAGGTGAGGCCCAGAAGGGTTAAAACCTAGTAGTTAATCCAGATTATAAAAACACAAGCCATTAACAAAGATTAAGCGCAGGCCAACTCCACCCAATCTCAGCTGGGATTAAGTTTAACCACATCTATCCAAACTGATTGCCAGAGGCAAATGTAAATCCCATCTGGAGAAAATTAACATCACCTCCATTTATGTCTGTATTTTTTCATACATAGATTCCTAAATGATTTTGTATACCATAAGACAAGAATTATTTTTCACACTTTAGGACAAATCCAAATAGTTAGAAACAAAGAGAAAATACAAATATTAGGAAAAACCCATAAGAGTCCTAGGTATTGAAGTTATTAATATTTTTAAGAAAATGTAATACAAAATGAAGTATTAACACAGGCATTCATGAGCTAACAAAAACTAAATGGAAATTCTAGAACTGAAGAACACACTAACATAAAAAATTCAATCCAATAGATGCAATTAACAAATAATCATATAAAATTATGAAAGACTGGCTATAAAAAATACCCAGACTGAAGCACAGAGAAAAAGAATAAGACTATGCAAAAGAGTATAATAGACATATAGGGCTTACTAACTGAAGAATTGCTAATTCATATAATTGAAGTCCCAGAAAGAGAGAGGGAGAAAAATAATCAAGAAGCAACACATGAATATATAATGACTAAGAGTTTTCCAAAAGAATGAAAGATATCAAGCCAAGGTTCAAGAAGAGATAAGGGCCCCAAGGAGGATAACATTAACATAGTATATCATATTAAAATTGGTGTAAAACCAAGGACAAAGAGAAAACTAAAATGAGTCAGATATATTAATGAATTAACATAAAACAATGACAATTTCTGAGTGCCAAAAGAAAATAACCACTAAACTAGAATTCTGTAAGTCTTCTTTAAAAAGAAGTCAAATTAAAGCATTTCAAGGCCGGAGATTATTTGCCATCAACATATCTGTACTAAGTATTAATACTACTGTTAAAAGGAGTTGTTTTGGAGAACAATGATCCTAAATGGAAATATGGAGATCAATGGAACACTTAAAAAGCAAGGGAAAAGGTGAATGTGTGGGTAAGGATAAATGAATATTGATTATAGAGATAAAAAGGATATTTATCTTTTTTTTTTTTTTTTGAGAGACAGGGTGCAAGTGAGCAAGGGGCAGAGAGAGAGGGAGAAAGAGAAGAAGGGCTCATCTGAAGCAGGCTGGAGCTCATCTGAGGCGGGGCTCAAACTCAGGAACTGTGAGATCATGCCCTGAGCTGAAGTTAACTGACTGAGCCACCCAGGTGCTCCAAGAATGATTATCTTTTGGGGTTCAAAATACATATATAATTAAAATATTTTTAAAAATACCAAAGAAGTGGGAAAGAAGTAACTGGAGTTCAATGTTATAAGGTCTTTGCATACTTGGTAAGTGGTAAAGGAATACATTCTAATAAATAATAAATAGATAATTTAATAATAAATTATTAAATAAGTTATAAGGTCTTTGCATACTTGGTAAGTGGTAAAGGAATACATTCTAATAAATAATAAATAGATAATTTTGATAATAAATCAAAAATGCATATTGTTATCTCAACAGTATATACCTAACATGGTAAAAAGGTGAACAAAAATTAAGAAAAATAAATTGATTCATCCAAAGAAGACAAAAAAAGCAGAGAAAAAAGATTACAAACTATAAAACAGGGGAGACAAATACATGGTAAGTAATAAGATGGTAGATATAAACCAAACAGATAAATAATTCACTCAATATAATTGGATTAAATAATCCAAACATAATGATCAGCCTGGTTAAAAACAGCAATGAAACCATACAATACATAGCTCACAAGAAGCACACCTGAAGTGTAACAATAAAGGCAGCCTATGAGAAAATGTAAGAAAAAATATGCATCGGGAAAAACGTAATTAAAAGAAATGTGGCATTACTACACTAAGGAACAAATTAGACTTTAAGTAAAAAGAGGTGCTGAAGATGAAGAGGAATGTTTCATATGTTAAGAGTTTGATCCTTAAGGAAATTAAAACAATTGTCTATGTGCATAGATCTAATTACATTGCCTGAAAATACATACAGTATAAAAAAGAACTAAAAGGAGAAACAGACAAAACCAAACTCATGGTGAGAGATTTTAACATACTTCTCTTAGTAACTGATGGAAAAAGCAGACAAAAATTACCAAGAACATAGAATAAGCAACATGATTAACAAGCTTAATCTAACTGGCATATAGAGAGCATTGCCCTCAAAGTTTGAAAATCATACTTTTTCCTTTGCTTATTTCTTAGAAATACACACAGCAATCTTGGGTCATAAACAAATTCTTAACAAATTTCATGGGTTAAAATAACACCAGTATTATTCTGTGACCAAAATGGTATTGTCTGAAATCAACAAAAAACAAGAACGATGTAAGGTGTTCAAATACTGGGAAATCAATTAATAGACTTATATATAAATAACTCCATGGGTCAAAGACAAAATCAAAAAGGAAATCAGAAAATACCTTAAAATGAAATATATGGAAAAAAAGACATAAAAATGATAGGTTGATGTCCTGTTCAGAGGTAAATTTATACACTTTTGCATTTATTTTAAAAAGGAACATATTTGAGAATGATCTCAGCTTGCATCTCAAAAAGTTAAAAACAATAGCAAATTAGACAAAAAGAAAAATAGAATTTATGAAATAAATACAAAAGTTGAATTTAATTAAATAGAAAACAATGTATATGCACCAGCATTCTTCTTGAAGCTGGAACAAGCAACCCTAAAATTTGTATGGAACCACAAAAGACCCTGAATAGCCAAAGTAATACTGAAGAAGAAACCCAAAGCGGGAGGCATCACAATCCCAGACTTTAGCCTCTCCTACAAAGCTGTAATCATCAAGACAGTATGGTATTGGCACAAAAAACAGACACATAGACCAATGGAATAGAATAGAGACACCAGAATTAGACCTACAAATGTATGACCAACTAATCTTTGACAAAGTAGGAAAGAATATCCAATTGAAAAAAGATAGTCTCTTTAACAAATGGTGCTGGGAGAACTGGATGCCAACATGCAGAAGAATGAAACTAGACCACTTTCTTACACCATTCACAAAAATAAACTCAAAATGGATAAAGGACCTGAGTGTGAGACAGGAAACCATCAAAACCCTAGAGGAGAAAGCAGAAAAAAACCTCTCTGACCTCAGCCACACCAATTTCTTACTCAACATCTCCAAAGGCAAGGGAATTAAAAGCAAAAATGAACTATTGGGACCTCATCAAGATAAAAAGCCTCTGCACCGCAAAGGAAACAACAAAACTAAAAGGCTACCGACGGAATGGGAAAAAATATTTGCAAATGACATATCAGGTAAAGGGCTAGTATCCAAAATCTATAAAGAACTCACCAAACTCCACACCCGAGAAACAAATAAACCAGTGAAGAAACAGTCAGAAGACATGAATAGATGCTTTTCCAAAGAAGACATCCAGATGGCCAACAGACACATGAAAAGATGCTCAATGTCCTTCCTCAACAGAGAAATACAAATCAAAACCACACTGAGATACCACCTCACACCGGTCAGAGTAGCTAAAATGAACAAATCAGGAGACTATAGATGCTGGAGAGGATGTGGAGAAACAGGAACCCTCTTGCACTGTTGGTGGGAATGCAAACTGATGCAGCCACTCTGGAAAACAGTATGGAGGTTCCTCAAAAAATTAAAAATAGATCTACCCTACAACCCAGAAATAGCACTTCCAGGAATTTACCCATGGGATACAGGAGTGCTGATGTATAGGGCCACTTGTACCCCAATATTTATAGCAGCACTTTCAACAATAGCCAAATTATGGAAAGAGCCTAAATGTCCATAAACTGACAAATGGATAAAGAAGATGTGGTTTATATACACAATGGAATACTACTTGGCAATGAGAAAGAATGAAATCTGGCCATTTGTAGCAACGTGGATGGAACTGGAGGGTATTATGCTAAGTGAAATAAGTCAGGCAGAGAAAGACAGATACCATATGTTTTCACTCATATGTTGATCCTGAGAAACTTAACAGAAGACCATGGGGGAGGGGAAGGGGAAAAATAAAAAGTTACAGAGAGGGAAGGAGGCAAACCATAAGAGACTCTTAAATACTGAGAACAAACTGAGGATTGATGGGCGGAGGAGGGGGGGAGCAGGGAGAGGGGAAAGTGGGTGATGGGCATTGAGGAGGGCACCTGTTGGGATGAGCGCTGGGTGTTGTATGGAAACCAATTTGACAATAAATTATATATATATATATTTTATATATATATATATATATACTATATATACATATACGTGTATATTATATATATGCAAATATATATAATATATGTATATATATTTTATATATATATATATGAAAACAATTGTATAATAGAAAAAAAAGAAAAAATTGTGTCTTTGCAAAGGCTAATAAACTTCTGATAAGAATTATGAGAAAATGCACAAATTGCCAACATCAGAAACACAAAGAATTTATCTCTAGATTCTATATCATTTAAAGTATTATTTGAATACATTTAAAATTTTTTAAGAAATGTTAATAGTCCATAGAAAAATACAACATACAAAAATACCTAAAGAGAAATTAAAAATCTAAATAATACTGTGTCTGTTAAATTACTTAAATTTGTATTTTAGACAACCTTCCCACAGAGAAACTCCAGAGTCAGATACTTTTACCAGAAAATTTTATAAATATTTAAGGAAGAAATAAGTCCAATTTTAGACAAACTTGTTAAGAGAATAAGCAAAGACAGCTATTTCCTAACCAGTTTTCTGAGGCCAGCATAATTTTGATAATAAAACCCACTAAGGACAATTAGAAGAAAGGAAAACTATAAGCCAATTTCTCTAAGCACAGGTTCAAAAATGTAGACAAAATATTACAAGCTCATATTCAGTGATCCAAATTCAGAAGATACACTATAGTCAAGTTGGCTTTATTCTGTGAATATAGGGTTTACCAGTCAGCATCTATCAATGAAATATATTAATAAAATAAGGAGAAAATGTGATCATTTTAAGAGATGATACAAAATCTTATAGCAAGCATATACTTGTATATACTTAATGGTGAAATATTAAAAGATTTCTATTAAGACTGGGAACAGAAAAAGAAGTTAACATCCCCATTTCTATTGAACATTGAGGTAGAGGTCCTACATTCCAGTAAACCAAACAAGAAAGTAAGTAAAAGGTTGGAGAAAGAAAGAAATAATCTTGTCTTTATTTAGACACTACATATTATTATTATTAAGTAAATTTATCATGACTTCCAGGTATAGATCAATTTATAAAAATGAAGTGTTTTCAATTTTTCAGCAACAAATTGATAAAAAGAAGTTTAGCTTTAAAATCAAGTAAATTAGAATAAAGCTAACTAGAAATAAGCAGCCCTGAAACATTGAAAAAAATATTGAGGGGCGCCTGGGTGGCGCAGTCGGTTAAGCGTCCGACTTCAGCCAGGTCACGATCTCGCGGTCTGTGAGTTCGAGCCCCGCATCAGGCTCTGGGCTGATGGCTCGGAGCCTGGAGCCTGTTTCCGATTCTGTGTCTCCCTCTCTCTCTGCCCCTCCCCCATTCATGCTCTGTCTCTCTCTGTCCCAAAAATAAATAAAAACGTTGGAAAAAAAAAATTTATAAAAAAAAGAAAAAAATATTGAGAAGAATACCATAAATGGAGAAATACACCATACTTAATATATTAGACCATTCAAATTATTCTACAGATTTAATACAATCTTCATCAAAATCCCTTTAAATTGCATGTATTTGTATAGGTGTGTATGTGTGTATATTAAGAAACATTCTAAAATGTATACTGAAATGCAAAAGTTCAAGAATATATAACACAGTATAGATGAAGAACAAATTTGAAATCCTTTTACTACTAGATTTAAGGATATTATGAAGCTACAATATACAATATAGAGTGGTACTGGCACAACAATATACAAACAAACTAATGTAACAGCACAAAGAAATCAAAAAAGACATCCATGCATATGTATATGGACACTTAAGACAAAGGCAAAGTAGTGGGAAAATGATAGTCTTTTTCAATTAGTGTTATTGGATTAACTGCATATTTATACAGAGAAATTAATTTTTTTAATATTTATTTATTTATTTATTTATTTATTTATTTATTTTGAGAGAGAGTGTGTGTGAGAGAGAGAGAGGGGAGAAGGGCAGAAGGATAGAGAGAATCTTAAGCAGACTCCATGCTCAGCAAAGAGCCTGACACAGGACTCAATCTTATGACATGGAGATCATGACCTGAGCCAAAGTCAAGAGTCGGATGCTTAATAGACTGAGCCACCCAGGAATCCCAGAAGAAAACAAATTTTGACTACTATTCCACACTATTTAACAAATTAATGCCAGATAGATTTTATAACTAAATATGAACTGTAAAGTACTTTTAAAAAAAAACATCTTTGTGATCTTGAAGTAGATTAAAATGTCTTAAAGGAGATGCAACAATCACTAACCAAAGAGAGAAAACCTAGAACCATTTAGGCTACATTAAAATTATAAACTCCTGCTCATTAGAAGACACAGATCATGAATACAAAAGCCACAGAATGAAAAAAGATGCACACACTACATGTAACTGACAAAGGACTTTATATGAGATGTAGGAGGGATTCCTGCCAGTCTATAAGAAAAACACTGATCACTTTCAAAAAAGAGGATATCCAAATGATCAAAATATTAAAATGTTCAACCTCATTAATCATCAAGGAAATATATAAAAGTACAGATTGATATAACCACCTCAGAAAACAATCTGAATTTATACATACCAAATGTATAATTTATGGCCCAGCAATTCCACTCATAGGTATGTACCATAGAGAAATACAAAAAGTCAGTATAGAAATGAGCAAAAAATTATATCCATGGAAAACTCAGAAGGAAAACAATACAAATGCCCATCAATAATAGAGTAGCAATAGTTGCATTATATTTATACAACAAAATACCATATGGCAGTGGGAAATCATGAAACCATTACTTCACAAAACAACTTGGAAGAATATCAGAAACATAATATTGTGTGAAGGAAGCCAGATGCAAAAGGACCCATACAATATGGTTCCATTTATATAAAGTGTAAAATTTATCACTATGTAACAAATAGCTCCAAAATTTAACAGCTGATAACAACAAATACTTATTATCTCACATAGTTTCTAAGGGCTGGGAATCTGGGAACAGTTTAGTTGGGTCACTGGTGGCTCAGGATCTCTCATGAGGTTGCAATCATCTAAAGGCTTGACTGAGACTGGAAAGAAAATATGCTTCCAAGATGGCTCACTCATGGCAGTTGACTAGAGATTTCAACTCACTGCCTATTGGCAAGGGACCTCATTTCCTTGCTACATGGACCTATCCTCTGGGACTACTATAGTGTCTTCACAAATGGTGACTTCAAGTTGAAGCCAGTGCTCATTTACCATTCTGAAAATTCTAGGGCCCTTAAGAATTATGCTACATCTCTCTGCCTATGCTCTATAAATGGAACACCACCTGGATGACAGCACATCTGCTTATAACTTGGTTTACTAATATTTTAAGCCCACTGTTGAAACCTATTGCTCAGAAAAAAAAAAACCAACTCTTTTCAAACTATTACTGCTCACTGACAATGCACATGGTCACCTAAGAGTTCTGGTGGAGAGGTACAATGAGATTAATGTTTTGTTTTGTTTCATGCCTGTTAATGCAACATCCATTCAGCAGCCCATGGATCAAGGAGTCATTTCAACTTTCAAGTTGTATTTAAAAAATACATTTCATAAGGTTACTGCTGCCACCATAGATACTGATTCCTCTGATGGATCTGGGCAACGTAAATTAAAAACCTTCTGGAAAAAAAAATCATTCTAGATGGCATCAAGAAAATTTGTGATTCATGGGAGGATGTAAAAACATCAAAACGAACAGGAGTTTAGAAGAAATTGATTCCAACCCTTATGGAGGACTTTGAGGGATTCAAGACTTCAGTGGAGGAAGTATCTGCAGATGTGGTGGAAACAAGAGAACTAGAATTGGAAGTGGAGCCTGAAGATGTGACTGAATTGTTGCAATCTCATGATAAACCTTGAAAGGATGAGGAATTGTTTCTATGGATAAGCAAAGAAAGGGGTTTCTCAAGATGGAAATTACTCCTGGTGAAGATGCCGTGTAGACTACTGTAATGACAACAAAAATTTTGCAATATTACATAACCTTACTGGATACAGCAATGGCAGGGCTTAAGAGGATTGACTCCAATTCTGAAAGAAGTTCTACTGTGGGTAAAATTCTATCAAACAGCATCACATACAACAGAGAAATTGTTCATGAAAGGAACACTCAATCAATGTGGCAAACTTACTTTTGTCTTATTTTTAAAGGTTGCCACAGGGGCGCCTGGGTGGCTCAGTCGGTTAAGCAGCCGACTTCTGCTCAGGTCATGATCTCACGGTCCGTGAGTTCGAGCCCTGCATCGGGCTCTGTGCTGACAGCTCAGAGCCTGGAGCCTGTTTCAGATTCTGTGTCTCCCTCTCTCTGACCCTCCCCCGTTCATGCTCTGTCTCTCTCTGTCTCAAAAATAAATAAATAAAAGTTAAAAAAAAAATTAAAAGTTGCCACAGCCACTCAAAACTTCAGCAATTACCATCCTGATGAATCAGCAGCTAAAACCTCCACTAGTAAAAAAATTAGGCAGAACTCACTGAAAGCTCAGATGATGGTGGCATTTTTTAGCAATAAAGTATTTTTAAATTTAGGTATGTACATTTTTTTGTTGTTGTTGCTGTTTTTTGTTTTTGTTCTTGTTTTTTTAGACATGATGGTATTGAACACTTAAAAGACTATAGTATAGTTTGGCTCAGTTGGTTGGGCATTGGACTCTTGATTTCATCTTAGGTCATAATCCTAGAGTCATGGGACTGAGCCCCATGTCAGGCTCCATGCTGAGTGTGGAACCTGCTTAAGATTCTTTCTCTCTCTCCCTCTGTCCTTCTCCCCTGCTCACATGCACTATCTAAAAAGAAAAAAAAAGACTATAGTAGAGTATAAACATAATTTTTAAAAAAACTTTAATTCCAGTATAATTAACATACAGTGTTATATTAGTTTCAGGTATTCAATATACTGATTCAACAACTCTGTACATTATTCAGTAATCATCGCAGTAAGTGTATTCTTAATCCCCTCCACCTATTTCACCCATTCCCTCCATCTACTTTCCCTCTGGTAACCATCAATTTGTTCTCTATAGTTAAGAGTCTATTTTTTTGGTTTTTCTTTTTCTTTGTTCATTTTGTTTCTTAAATTCCACAAATGACTGAAATACTATAATTTGTTTTTCTATGACTGACTTACTTCACTTAGCCTTATACCCTCTAGATCCATCCATGTTGTTGTAAATAGCAAGATTTCATTCTTTTTCATGGCTGAGTAGCATTCCATTGCATATAAACATACCCACATCTCCTTTATCCATTCATTCATCTACTGATGAACACTTGGTTTGCTTCCATAATTTGACTATTCTAAATAATGCTGCAATAAACATCAGAGTGTATCCATTGTTTGAATTAGTGTTTTTGCATTCTATGGGTAAATAGCCAGTAATGGAATTACTGGATCATATGGTAATTCTATTTTTAATTTTTTGAGAAACCTCCATACTGTTTTCCACAGTGGCTGCACCAGTTTGCATTCCCACCAACAGTACATAAGGATTCCCTTTTTTCCACATCTTCGTCAAAACTTGCTGTTTCTTGTGTTTTGATTTTAGCCATTCTGACAAGTGTGAGGTGCTATCTCATTGTGGTTTTGATTTGCACTTCCCTGCTGATGAGTGATGTTGAGCATCTTTTCATGTGTTTTTTGGCAAGCTGTAGTTCTTTGGAGAAAGGTCTGTTCATGTCTTCTGCCCATTTTTCATCGGATTATTTGTTTTTTTAGTGTTGAGTTGCAGAAGTTCTTTATATATTTTGGATACTAACCCCTTATTGGATATGTCATTTGCAAATATCTTCTCCTATACAGTAGGTTGTTTTGTAGTTTTGTTGACTGTTTCTTTTGCTGTGGAGAAGATTTTTATTTATTTTTTAATGTTTATTTATTTTTGAGAGAGAGAGAACATGTACATACTAGGTGAGTGGGGGAGGGGCAGAGAGAGTGAGAGAGTGAGAGAGTGAGAGAGTGAGAGAGAGAGAGAGAAAGAGAGGAGTGAATGAACCCAAGAAGGTTCTGTGCTGACAGTGGTTCAATGCACGGCTTGAATTCATGAACCATGAGATCATGACCTGAGCCAAAATCAGGAGTCAGATGCTTAACTGATTGAGCCACCAGGTGACCCAAGAAGCTTTTTATTTTGATGTAGTCTCAACAATTTATTTTTGCCTTTGTTTCTGTTGTATCAGGAGACATACATGGCCGATGTCAGAGAAGTTACTACCTATGCTCTCTTCTAGGATTTTTTTGGTTTCATGTCTCATATTTAGATTTTTAATCCATTTTGAGTTTATTTTTAGGTACAGTGTAAGACAGTGGTCTAGTTTCATTCTTTGGCATGTAGCTCTCCAGGTTTCCTAGCACCATTTTTTAAAAAGATTGAATTGTATATTCTTGCCTCCTTTGTGAAAGACTAATTGAATATATAATGGGGTAGTTTATTTCTGGGCTTTCTATCCTGTTCTATTGATATATTTATCTACTGTTGTGCCAGTACCATTCTGTTTTGATTACTACAGCTTTCTAGTACGTTTTGAAATCTGGAATTGTGATACCTCCAGCTTTATTCTTCTTTTTCAAGATTTTTTTGGTGATTCAGGATCTTTTGTGGTTCCATACAAATTTTAGGATTCTTTGTTCTAGTTCTGTGAAAAATACTGTTGATATTTTGATAGGAATTGCATTAAATCTGTAGATTGCTTTGAGTAGTATGGACATTTTAACAATATTTGTTCTCCCAATCCATGAGCATGGAATATCTTTCCATTTGTTTGTGTCATCTTCATTTCTTTCATCAATGTTTTACAGTTTTCAGATTACAGGTCTTTCACCTCCTTGGTTGTTTACTCCTAGATATTTTATTATTTTTGGTGCAACTGTAAATGGAATTGTTTTCTTAATTTCCCTTTTTGCTATTTCATTATTAGTGTATAGAAACACAACAGTGTAAACATAATTTTTATATGCATGGAGAAACCAAAAGCTTCATCTGACTTACTTTATTTCAATATTTGCTTTATTGTGGTGGTCTGGAAGTGAACCTGCAACATCCCTGAACTATGCTTGTACAGTGAAACTACCTGGAAACCCCCCCCACACACACACATACCAACATTATGAACTGATGGTTCACAAACAATTCACCATAAGATTTCTTCATACAGCAAACTCCACTCATCACTCTAAAACATGGTTTTATTTATGAAAATATAATTTGACCACAGCTTCTCCAGAATATGGTAATTACACAAAGTTAGAGATACCTGCCCAACCAACCAATCTCACCTAGAAGAAGTATTGGCTTGTGTCCAGAATACCATTAAGTATTCAAATCTGTTACAGACTACTTAATTTTGTTTACCACAAGCTTCAGTGATGAAGCCAAGTTATAGGGGGAAACATGCTATTTTTTAAGAAGACTGACTGCTATGTTAAAATCTTTTGAGAAAAATATTAGCATGTTATGTGTGGCTTGGCAAAACAACTCTTTGGAGATATTTTATGTAATACTCAAGTCAAAATCATTTTAGGTGATTCCCCTAAGGAAGCAGCAAAAACACATTGCTAAAAAACAGAAAGGTTAGGAGTGCAGCTTTCAAAGATTGGCTGCTGCTAATTTGTGTTTATTGGCTTTCTCCTACCGTGTTACTATCTTCTTGGTTTCTACAGTAAGAGTTTATGTTTTACTCTTTAGCCCCTTTAAGCAGTGTGCATGCATGCACACACACACACACACACACACACACACACACACTAGAGAAAAGAGAGAGGGAAAAATCAAGATACAGTAAGTAGAAAGGGACTGAAACAGGAGATAGATGGAGAGAATGACAGACAAAGTGAAACAATGAGAAAGAGTGAGAATACATAACTGTGTAAAGATGGGACCATAGCTCATATACATATATAGAGTCTATGTGTTAGTTTTCTATTGCTGTGATAAGAAACTATCACAAACTTAGTGGCTTTAAACAAATATATATAATAAAACAAATATATATATATAATAAAACAAATATATACATACACACACACACACACACACACACACACACATATACATATATAATTTTATGGTTCTGTAGGTGAGAAGTCTGACATGACCTCACCAGGCTAAAATCAGGGTTACAATCCTTTCTGGAGGCTGTCGGGGGAGAGTATGTTTCCTTGCTTGCTGGCAGAAATCTGTCTGGAGGTTTTGGGTCTGAGATTCCCATTTACTTCCTGGCTGTAAACTGAGAGCTGTTTCTTAGAGGCCACTTGTATTCCTTGGCTTGTAGCCCCTTTCATATTCTGAGGTAGCAATGGCAAGTTGATTACTTCTCATGTCTCATCTCTCTCTGACTCTGCCCCCCTCTCCTCTTCTGTTTTAAAAGGCCCATCAGATTACATTCATCCACCCAAACAATCCAAGATAATCTTTTTGGGGGTCAGCTGATTAGCAAATTTAATTCCATCTGCAAAATCCCTGTTGCCATGCAATGTTAACATATCCCCATACTTAGGATATTAGGGCACTGACATCTATGGGTTGCCATTACTCTGCCTAACAGATTTTAATAGAATAAAATATTTACATACAATCTACTTAAGTTATCTATGTATTTATTATGTATTGATTTTTCATTCATCTAAACTGGCTCAGTTACACAGCATCTAATGACAACAATTTAATGTAAAGCATATGATTTCACAATGGTATCAAGAATAAAATCATCAATGGATTTAGGCTAGTTTGACCATTAAAAGAAGTAATGAAAATGAAAATCATAAGCCACAGTATAAAGTAAGAATCTATGAGTTCATATGAAAATGAAGAATAAACAAATAAATGGAGGGGAAGAAAAAGCCTTTCCTTAGAATAGAATACCAAGTAACAAGGGTGGAATATATGAAAGATATAGTGATTCAGCATGTAGCAATCAACTTAGTAATAGTAATCTCATGAAAATATCATCACTGGGTGCTAAATCTATTGGGTGATGAACAACAGGATATTTATATGGTCTCAAGTGTTTCCCCTCAAGACATTTAACTACAGAGGGGAAAGAATACCTTTAGTATGGAGAAAGTTGGCAGTCATGACCTTAAAGAAATGATCAAAGTTATCACCAATATTTGGAAAAATATGCACATTGGCTTCCTAACATGATACACTGAGAAGGACACAGTATCCCATCTGTGGCATTTTTTTCCACAAATCATAACATAAATTTAACTTTAGAGAAGCATTAGACAAATCCAAATTCACAGACAAAAGCAATGGTTCACACTCCTCAAAAATGCCAACATGATAAAAGAAAGATAGCAGAATTGTTCCAGATTAAAAGAAAAGAAAGACACAGGGCCAGTTATTGCAACAAGTTAGCCAAGATGGGATCCTGGATAAGGAAAACTCTCTTATTTTGCAATTTAAAAAAATCATTAAAAAAACACTGGCAAAACCTTAATACAGTCTGTATATTAGAGATTACTATTATATTAATGATCATTTCTTTAGTTTCCTAACTTCAGTGTAGTTGTGTAAAAGAATATCCTAGTTTTAGGAAATAAATATTTAGGACTAAATGGGTATCATGTATTACTCTCAAATTATTCAGAAAACATTAATATGCATGTACATAGGTAAATAAAATGGTAAGACAAATGTGATAAAATACTAAAATTTGGCGAATGAGATTGAGGGGATATAGGATTTTTTTTCAAAGTCTTCAAGTTTTACATAAGACTAAAACTATTTCAAAATTAAAGGTAAAAAAATAAATCATTAAAGAAGGTGATTGTTATTTTCACCCTACAGAATTACAATTTGAAATAAGTATCGTTTGAAACAAGTACCAGTATAGCATGTGATATATTCTGAATTAAAGATACATTATCTTTTTTTTATGTTTATTTACTTAATTTGAGAGAGGTAGAGACTACAACTGGGGGTTGGTGGGAGGGTGGGGGGAGAGAGAGGGAGACAGAGAAGCCCAAGCAGGCTCTGTGCTGACAGTGTGGGGCTCAAGCTCACAAACCATGAGATCATGACCTAAGCCAAAACCAAGAGTCAGATGCTTAACCGACCGAGCCACCCAGGTGCCCCAAGATAGATCATCTTTTAATTTAACAACAGGAACCTTGGTATCAATGAACACTGATTTGGGAATATTTTTTATCAGGAAACTTACTAGTGCAGCAGCTAGTTTGTTATAATTTGTAAAACATGAATTTAATGGCAGGTGTTTAGGAATGTCTACAGTAGAATGAATGGGCAATGGAGATTTACTAAATCACTCTGTATGTCTATCAAAAAAATAGATAATACCGAGTATTGGTGAGGATATGAAGCAACCAGAATTCATGCACTCCTGGTTCAAGAATGTAAAATAGTAACAATCGCTTTGGAAAAATGTTTGGCAGCTTCTAATAAAGCTAAACATACACTTACTCTGTGACCAAGTTATTGCACTCTTAGACAATGACCCTAGAGAAATGAGTACATATATTCCACAAACTGACTTGTACATACATGAATGCTCACAGCAGTACTATTCAGAAAAGCCCCAAACTGAAGAAAAAAAATGTCTAACAACAGGAAAATGGATCAACTAATTGTGATATATTCATGCAATG
This sequence comes from Panthera uncia, assembly GCF_023721935.1. NCBI lineage: Eukaryota > Metazoa > Chordata > Mammalia > Carnivora > Felidae > Panthera > Panthera uncia. The sequence goes on along the minus strand of NW_026057578.1, from coordinate 32,322,236 downwards.
AAATACAACTCAGCAATAAATGATAAATGATAAATACAGCAATGGCATAGATTAATCTCACAAATATTATGCTGAACAGAAGAAGCCAGATAAAAAAGAGTATATAGTGTATTATTCCACTTGTATGAAGTTTAAGAAGAAAACAAAATTCATCACAATGGTGATAAAAATTCAGAATACTGGTTGACTTTGGAGGGAAGGGGGGACACAGTGATCAGAAAGAATGCAAAGGAACTTTCTGAGCTGATGGAAATGTCCCTTATGATCTGGGTCACAAGGATATATATGGGTCAAAATTCATCAAACTGTATGCTGAAGATGTATGCATTTTACTGAATGTAAATTAAGTGCCAATAAAATAGTGTTAACATGAATAAAAGCCTCTGGATGTCTAGCCATCTGATCTTTGCCCTTCAGACTCACTGGTTCTCCTCATGACACTTTGCAAACAAGTGCCTTCATTATGTGACACAATTGCCTAGTAAATCAAGGAAGTGCTACATTTACAAGAAGTTTCCATTGGAAAAGTTACTATTATCTCTTAAAGAAAAAGCATATAGACTAACTGAAGAACTGGCTGCAATGTAATCAAATTATATCAATTCTTATTGGAACAAAGAGTTTGAAGAGCTCTGACTCCTCAAAGCTGGGAACAAAAATCCCCCAAATTGCTTTTAAACCTCATCCAGCCTGCATGGGAATGGGCTACATCAGTCTCCAGATCAAGTGCCTGACAAGGTGGTTTCTTGAGAAGGCAAGAAACACAGGCACTCCTCTCACTGAAATATTTGCCTAGAGATATTTCTGTTCCTGAGAATGAAATGCAAATTTGTTTCCAGTAGCCCGAGGTGGGATAGTGGTTTTTATGGTTTTGCTTCAAAACCTGATGAAAATTGGGAGTGAGTTCATCTCTTTTTATAAGGTTATTTGGTGAGGTTTCCAACATGATCTAATCTTGCCCTGGAAAATGAACTAAAAGGAGTTGACTGGTTATTAGGAATGAGTTCACTGGCCCCACTTTACAGCCATCCAAGTGGATGTCTCCATGGAAGTCTCGAAGCTGCTCCTGTCCCAGCTGGGTTCAGGGACCTCCCTGTGACTTCAGAGGGACTTCCCAGGGCAGAACAGGGAAGAATCATATCCAACTCCTTTCACATTTTAAGTGTGCTTGTCTTTCCATTACCTACTCCTATTTTCAGAGCTGTATAATTTAACTTCCCAAATTAAGACCAGGTTAAAAACCAATAACCTCTACTCACTCAGACACAATCTATTGTGCCTGAATTTAAAGCAACACCCACACATCTATTTTTCTCTATTGAAATAGCATAGGTGGACTGTTCTAATATTAAACTTTTCCAAAGCTCACTTGATTGGAGTGTAAAGAAATTAGAACAGTCTAATAAAAATAATCAGCTTCCACAGTTAAAGGAGAAAAAATGAAGGGATTCTTACAGGATAGTATTTTGCCTCCTGACTTATAATTTCACACTTGATAAGGTGAACTCAGATCTTTTGTGGATATTTTACACTAGCTTTTGTTAGTTAAATAAAAGACTTGTTTCAGTGCCTACCTGCTTTATGAAATTAAATAAATGAACTTGTAATAGTCCCAGACCTCCACAAAGTCAGAGGGCATTAGGATAAATAATATATACATACTTAAACAACAATGACAATAAAAACCTGAGAAGTGTTTACATAATTGTAATCAAAGTTGTAAAAAATGCTAAATAGAGAATGAAGGAACAATGAGTTTAGAGTATAGCAAACAGTCTTGTGAGAGAAGGTCAATTTTGAGCTGAACTCTAACAGAGAAAAGGAAATTTACTTTTGATTCTCAGGCAAGTTTTTCTTTTTTCTTTTCTTCTTATTTTTTTTTTAATGTTTATCTTTATTTTTGAGACAGAGAAACACAGAGCATGAGCGGGGGAGGGGCAGAGAAAGAGGGAGACACAGAATCAGAAGCAGGCTCCAGGCTCTGAGCTGGCAGCACAGAGCCCTGCTTGGGGCTCAAACTCCTCAACTGCTAGATCATGACCTGAGCTGAAGTCAGATGCTCAACCGACTGAGCCACCCAGGCGCCCCTCAGCCTAGTTTTTCTGAGAAGAATATCCTTTATTTAATTATGTTTTGGATCTTAATCTTTCTTTTTTTTTTTTAGTTTATTTTGAGAGAGAGAGAGAGAGAGAGAGAGAGAGAGGGAGGGAGGGAGGGAGAGAGGAAGGAGGGAGGAAGGGACAGACAGGGAGAGAGAAAATTCTAAGCAGGCTCCAATGTTTCAGTACAGAGCCCTACAGAGCTGTGGGGCTCAAACTCACAAACTCTAAGATCATGAGCTGAGTCAAAATCAGGAGGTGGATGCTTGACTGAATGAGCCACTCAGACGTCCCTGACTAGAATATCTTTCAGTACCATGGTTCTCAGTGGGAGATGATTTGTCACCACTACCACCCATTCCAAGGACACTGACAATGACTGAATACATTTCTGGTGGTAAAAACTAGCAGATGGATGTGCTACTGGCATCCAATGGGTCAGGGATGAATCGAAATATGCTACATTGCCCAGGATAGCCTTTCTCATCCCCATGCCTCCCCTCAATAAAGAATTATTGGTCCAAATTATCAATAGTTTAAAAATACTGTTTAGGATTATTCAGAACATCCACAATCATAATAAAGCTATAGTGGCCTTTATATCTAAGTCACACACGGGCCTCAAGAAGAGAAGACCAAAATAGTATTTAAGACTTTTCAAGACCAGATTCAAAATCATTTTTAAAAGGAGGCATAAATCTCAAAAACTGCACTAAAGTCATCTTCCCCCCGCCCCCCTGGCATTATGGAGATATAGTTGACATATAACATTGTGTAAGTTTAAGGTATATGACATAATGTAATATATGTATCTATTGTGAAAGGATTACCACAATAAGGTTAGATGACATGTATCATCTCACAGTTATTTCATCTTTTTTTCAGAGAGAGGGAGGGTACAAGTGAGTGAGGGGCAGAGAGAGAGAGAGAGAAAGAATCCCAGGAGGGGCAGAGAGAGAGAGAGAGAGAGAGAAGCAGGGCTCACCCTAAGTGGGGCTCATGTTTTACCCCAAAATGGGGCTCTTGTTTTACCCAATGTGGGGCACGAGCTCACCCAAAGAGCTGCTTGAGCTCACTCTAAGCGGGGCTTGAGCTCACCGGATGTGGGACTCAACTCACAAACCATGAGATCATGACCTGAGCTGAAGTCAGATGCTTTACGACTAAGCCACCCAGGCTCCCACACAGTTACCTTTTTTATTGTATGTATATAGTAAGAAGTTTTAAGATCTATTCTCTCAGCAACTCTCAAGTATATAATACAGTATTATTAACTACAGTCACCATGCTGTACAGTAGATCTCCAGAATTTAATCATCTTATAACTAAACTAAACGTTTGTACACTTTGACCTTCACCCATTTCTCCCACGCCCCTGTCCCTGGCAATGACCAACCTCCTATGTGTTTCCACGAGTTTGGTATTTTTTTCAGATTCCACATATGAGTGAGATCATAGAGCATCTGTCCTTCTCTGACTTATTTCATTTAGCATAATGCCTTGAAAGTTCACCCATGTTGTAGCAAATGGCAGGATTACCTACTTCTTTAGGCTGAAAAATACTTCATTTTAGATAGATAAATAACAAATTCTTTATCCATTCATTCATCATGGACATTTAGGTTATTTCCATGTCTTGGCCATTGTAAATAATGCTGCAATGAACATGGGAATATATCTTTAACATAGTATTATTCCTTAGGATATATACCCAGAAGGGGATTGCTGAATCATATGGTAATTCTATTTTTAATTTTTTGAGAAACCTCCATACTGTTTTTCATAGTGGCTGCACCAGTTTGCATTCCCACTAACAGTGCACAAAGGTACCCTTTTTGCCATTTCCTCACCAGCATTTGTTATCACTTGCCTTTTTGATACTAGACATTGTAACAGGTATAAAGTGGTATTTTACTGTGGCTTTGATATTCGTTTCCCAGATGATTAGTAATGTTGAATATCTTTTCATGTACCTGTTGACTAATTGTATGTCTTCTTTGGAAAAATGTCTATTCAGGCCCTTTGCCCATTTTTAAATTGGATTATTTAAATTTTATTTTTGTTTTGTTTTTGCTACTGAGTTTTATGACTTCTTCATGTATATTAGATATTAACCCCTTATCAGATACATGATTTCCAAATATATTCTCCCAATCTGTAGGCTGTCTTTTCATTATGTTGATTATTTATTTTCCTGTACAGCTTTTTAGTTTGACATAGTCCCTCTTGTTGATTTTTGCTTTTGTTGTTTGTGCATTTGGTATCATAGTAATAAATCATTTCCAAGACCAATGTCAAGGAGTTTCTTCCCACGTTTTCCTCTAGGAGTTTTATGGTATATCAGGTCTTATGTTTAAGTCTTTGATCTGTTTGGAGTTAATTTTATAAGTGGTGTAAAACAGGGGTCCAATTTTATTGTTCTGCATGTGTTTATCCAGTTTTCCCAGTACCATCTGTAGAAGAAATTATCTTTCCCTCTTGGTGTTTTTGGCTCCCTTGTTAAATGTTAGTTGACCATATATGTGGGGGTTTAATTCTGGGTTCTCCATTCTGTTCCACTGATCTATGTATTTATTTTTATGCCAATGCCATACTATCTTGCCCATCAACAGATGAATGGACAAAGAAGATGTAGTATATATCTTCTACCACTATATTTATATACTATATGTTATTGGAATATTATTCTGCCATGAGAAAGAAGGGCATCTGGTCATTTGCAACAACATGGATGGACCTTGAGGACATTATGTTAAGTGAGATAAGCCAAGCAGATAACGACAAATGCCATATCGTATCACTCATATGCAGAATCTAAAAGCCAAACTCATAGAAACAAAGAGTAAAATGGTGGTTATCAGGGGATGAAGTCTGGAGGAATAGCATACATGCTGTTTAAGGGTATAAACTTACAATGAGTAGTAAATAAGCCTTGGGAGTCTAATGCAAAATATAGTAAATATAGACAACAATATTGTATTATCATCATAAAGCTTACTAAGATACCAGAACTTTACTATTCCAACCATGAAAAAGAAATGATAATTATGTAACATGATAGAGGTGCTAATTATCACTTCAATGGCAATCATATCACAACATATAAACGTATCAAATTAACATGTTGTATACCTTAAATCTGCATGACATATGTCAAATATATTTCCATTAAAATATAAAAAAACAAATGTGTAATTAAAAACAATAAGTAAATTTAAATAGTCAATAGTTTATTCAAAAATATTTGTTAAGAGCTATTATAGACTGAATGTTTTTATCCCTCCAAAATTGATATATTGGAGCATTAACCCCTAACATGATGAAATTTAGTGATGGGGCCCCTGAGAGGTGAAAAGGGTTAGATAAGATCAGGTGGGGCCCTGGTCTCATGAGATTGGTACTGTTATAAAAAAGATACCAGAGAGCTTATCTTTCTGTACCAGCACAGAGAGGAGGTCAGATGTGCACACAGGGATACGGCACCTGCCTACAAGCCAAGAGAAGAGGCCTCAGAATGAAACCTACCTTGCTGGCCCATTAATCTTGGGACTTCCCAACCTCCAGAACTGAGAAATGAATTTCTGTTAAGACACCCAGTCTATAATATTTTGTTATGGCAGCCTGAGCTGACTAATACAAGAACCTAGTATTTTCTAGGCATTGCAATAGATAGTGAGGCACTGATAAACAAGTAATATAAACAAGTCCTTACTCTCACAGAATGTGTATAGAATGCTGCTTGAAGTCATGAATGTGGATGAGATCACCTACAAAGAAATTTTCTATAAGGAAGCAAAGCAGGCAAATAGATCAGAGGAGAAAAAGGAGGGAGGAGAGGAGAGCAGTGAAGTAGAAAGGGAAGACAGATGAAGAGAAAAGAAGGCCTCACTAAGACTCCAAAGTTTAAAGTTCAAGCACATAAACAAGAACCAGAAAAGGCTTGGTCCATGGCTAGGACTATGATGTCAGGGGATGTTAACTAGAAAAAAGGTGAGAATGGACAATTAGAGCAACTGCTAATGTGAGATAAAGTAACTGGAAGGCAGAAAGTGTTCTTTGCTTTGGCCATTGGAGGTTCTCATTAGTCTTGACAAAAGCAATTCCAGTGGAGCTTGAGAATGGGCCTCAGATCAAAGTGAATTTAGGAATAAAAGGACAGGGAAGAAGTGGAGACAGAGTGGCCACATTTCCTTTTTGAGAAATATTGATGGGAAGGAAAACAGGAAATGGGGGGCAGTGTAATGTGAGATGGAAGAGCTACAAAGGAAAGTGATTAGAGGGAGATATTTAACTTCTTATTTATTTGTAAGATGTAATCATGTTTGTATGGAAAAGGGAAAAATTTAACAAAGGGGGAACTTGGCAATGCATAAATGAGAGGAAATAATTTAAAGGATGAAGTCTGTAAGTAAAGAAAATCAGAAAGGTAACACATACCTTTGATAGGAGCTAGAGAATTTAAAAATATATAGATATTAATAGAAAGGAAGATCATGGAGACAGATGTAAGCAAGGCTGTAGGTTTGGTAGACAGAGTAAGAGGGGGTTTCCAACTAGTGGCTTTTATTTTCTCAACAAAGTATAGCAATTTAACATCTATTTTCATGCTTTCCTACACCCAACTTGCTTGAATATAAACCACTTAGTCATTCATCAGCAACCACAGTATCATAATTTAGTATTGTTATAGCTTCAAAGAGAAAGAATAAGTTAATATTTAATTTTTCAATATCCAAAAGTTGCTCCTGAAGCCCATATGAGAAAAAAAAAATTATACATTTGAAACTCAAAGCTTGTATTTTGAAGATACAGATTAAAAAAAAAAAAAAAAAGGAGCAGGAGGAGCGGGGGTAAGATGGCTGAAAATGAAAAAGGAAAGTTCTGAAGGAAGCAAGATGAAGACTTTATACTATAATCGTGGCACACTGGAAAGACAGCAGAGGAATGCTCCAGTTCACTCCCAGGATGAAACTAGATGACAGTGCCCTGGGCCACGAGGGACAAGAGAAAACAGGAAGAAGGAATGTCTTTGGGGTGGGTCACTAGACACTGGGACAGAGAACAAGACCCAGTGGGTAGAGGGAGGGAGGGGCATATAAATATGAGCCTAGAATTTTACTGATACTGCGGAAGCTCGAAGTTCTGCCCAATGTGTGCCAATGTGTGAAGAGAAGCCTCTTCCCTAAGCGCTGGATTTGATGCGAGTTTGGAGATGTGTCTCAAAGTGACTTCCCAGGAAAGCTTCAGAAGGCAATCAGAACATGCCATTCTAAAGTATGTCATTTTGGCATGAGAATTATTTTGAGGTGAAGGCAACTGAAAAACAGCAGACAGAGGAAAGCTCTCTATCCTTCCACTTTCTGCCTAAAGGCAGGGCACAGATTCCCCTTTCTAGAAGTATCTCTCTTCCCCCATACCAGGAAGAGGAGGTCAATTCCTATGGAGTTAGAGACAGCACCAATTTGAATCTCATTAGCAAACCTTACTGAAATAACCCTTATCTTCCATTAATTTCGCTCATATAATTATTTCATCACAAGTTACCACTCCTAGAAGCCCAACCCTTTTTCTTTTGTACTGTCGCTTCTCCACAGATTTGTCACTCTTCTTTCAAATGGTATATAAGCTCTTGAGTTTAACTGCTTCTTTAGGTTTTTCATTTTCTTTTCTGTGAGAATCCCATCCATATGTAATATTAAGATATTAACTTCAAATACAATTTGTATGCTTTTTCCCTTGTTAGTCTGTCTTTTGTCAGTTTAATTTACACAGCCCTAGGTATTGAACCTAAAAGGAAAAAGGATAAAATTTTTTCCCTACCCTGCACTTGAAATTCATGCGTTTATCAAAGAAAAGCAGAAAGAAGGCCAGATGTGAAGCATGCCTGGTAAGTCTCTTAAAAGAAGGTGGATAAAAAGTAGAGAAATACTAGGAGGACTTTGGGGACACTCAGTCATTCAGGCTACTGAGGGAGTGGGAGAATTATGAAGGTGAATAATCAACCATCCAATTGAGGCAAAGAGGAAAAGGCCCCAATAGCCTAAGTAGCAACTGACTTAGATGTTGCATGTTGAAAAATGCAAATGTCTTAATGAGAGCCCCACACTTTTTCCAGATGCTTGGGCATTTGTTAGCTAAAATCTTTAACTAGAACTTGATCATATGATAAGAGCAATTCAGTAGGGCACAGCACATTTCCACTCCTCACCTGGAAAAGTAAATGAACTTCTGGCTAAAAGTTGTCAAGGAAGAAATAAATGGTAAAATCCTTCAAAGAGTTAGAATTGAACTCTTGAATTTCTTCATATGTACATCCTTGTAGAAGATTTCATAACCCAATGAAAACAAGGTAATTTTCTTTCTATTTCTGTTTACTTTGGTGCACTTGGCATTTGACTAGACATTTCTGGATACTGAATCACAGCTTTTCAGGGATTTGATGTTAACCACTAAAGGGCTAAGAAATGGTAAGCTAATTACAACTATGCTCCTTAATCCTGGTATTATGCCACAGACAAAGAAGGTAAAAGGAAGAATAAAATCTAACTAAGTAATTGTCCAATGAATTCTTTTTAAAGAAAAGACACAATGTATATATTCTGTATGCACAAACTTAAGTAACTTTTTAAACTTCAATTATTTTCTAACTTTATTTTGATAAGAAAGCTCTTTGAGATAGATGAAATATTTTCTAAATAAATATCTTCACCTTTTTCTTAAACTTTAGAGTAATTTTAGTTATCCTAAACTGTTGTTTATTAGAAAATTAACCTCCTTAATTGCTGATTTGAGCTCTAAGTTATGAAATATGGAAGATGAAATTTTGAGAGAGCCAAAATTCTGTAGGGAAGGAAATTATAACAGAGATCTTATTTGGTAAAGCACTTCAACTGCCTTTCCTTGAAAATAATCCCTCCCTTTCTGAATTATCTCTTCCATTTAGATGGACCTCCCACTTAAATATAGCTAAGACTATTCTATTTGTGATTCTGGGTCAGGTGTCGAAAGTATCTGGTTTGGGAAATTTTGACTACATTCTTCTGGAGAGAAAGAAGCTGGGGTCCAGAATGGAGAGAAAAGCATTGCTTGTTTATTTATTTGCAAATCTCCCTTGCTTGTTGAGTTATAAAGGGACAATCATTGCCAGCCTTACGCTCTGTCACTTCAGTTGTTTAGAGAGCCTTACATAGGTTCCCAGGACAAGACTTCCAACAACCTGAGACAAAAACCTTCCTCTCTTTCTAGATGAAGTTGACAAGATGACCAAGAATATATTACATTTATCCCAAGAGCAAAACCACTACATTATTGCAGTCTGTGGTGAGAAACCAGGTATCTAGCTACAAAGGTGTAGCCATGAATCTCTAATAAAAACAAAATATTAAAAATGGAATAACGAAAACAGAAAACAGGGCTTGTTCATTGAAATACAGTAATCTTTACAAAGCCACCCCTTCATCTGGCAGGCACTCATCTAGTTTGGAACAAGAGTAACAAAGTGAAAGTAATTTGTTTAAAAAAATCACTATGAACCATATGGATGCTTTGCCAAAAAAAAAAAAAAATGTTTTCAGGATTATCACAGACTATGCTCTTAATATTAAGAATATTTACATTGACCTGAGTATGAGAGAATTGAGTTCCAACTGCCTTATGGTTCCTGCAACAATTCCAGAAAGATTTATTGAATACCTACTTGGTAAGAAACCCGATACCAGGTGTGATAACAAACGTCAGAACATATTATGTTCTAATGTATTGTCAGGGGCTAATAACTAAAGCACATGAAATGCAACCACTTTTAGACTGTGATATGAGTGCAAATGTGAGAGGGATTCTTTTAGGTTTTGACTTCAGGAAGGGTGATCCCTGGGCAGACACAGGCACTAAAATCTTCCAAATAAAGGAAATGACCAGGGCCAAAGGGTGGAAAAGGCAAGGGAGAATTTACTGGGTGGCCAGAGAGAAGAGTTCCTAAGGAGAGTTATGGACATTGAGGCTGACAAGTCAGGAAAGGTCTAACGGAGGACTATGAGTGCTTCACCAAGGAATTTAAGGCTTATTTTTAACTGTACTACTTCTCAGCACCTCTAACATGCTAATATGCATTGTGACTCCCTAAAAAAGAATGTAGTATGCCATAATCTAAATTTTTTTACTCATGAAAATTTGTGTATGAGATGTAAAGAAACCCTTCCGCATTCATGACATACACTTAGAAAAACCCTATTTTGGGGAATTTGAAACTACTTCATAATGAATGTGATAGCATTAATATTTATTAACAGAATCAGAATAGCTTAAAAGGTATTTGGCTTTATACTTATTATGGATGATATAAAAATGACTAAATCCTAAATTGGAAGATAATTTAAAGTCCATCTGGTGCTCAGAGGTTTGAATGGTCTCATAACAAACAAACCAAAAGCCACATTATTTCATTGTCTAGCCTCTGGTGACAGGAACTCAACCAAAGGAACCCATTCATTTTCAGAGTTTATTGTTTTGAGCCCAAATCTGTTTTCCTGAACTTGCTAGGTCCTTCTTTAGGGGCAATCACTAAAAGCCCAAACCTTCTCCTCCCCTGGAGCCCTTTATGTAGTTTGAAACAATTACTTTATGTCCCCTTTGTTTCTCTTTTCCTAGTTCTTTCGATTGTTCATCACATGCCACAGCTCCTATGCCCTCACCAGCATAGCTATTCCTGCCTGGATACTCCAGGTTGTCTGACACGCATCCCTCCCAGTGTGGCCTGAGCTAAGATTTAAACTCCAAATTCTGAACATGCTGCATCTATTACCACAGACAGAAGCCACTGGGGTTAACTTGAATTTAATATGAAGCTATGATCCATTAAATTACTTAAATAATTTTCTACGTAAACTTCTACTCACCCCAACTTCTTCCTATGTTGCCGACTTTCAGGACCTTGTTACAGTGTATCTTTTACCACTTGCGTATCCTTTTTCTGCAATAATCTTTTTTATCTCGAGTCTACCAGGTTGTCTTCAGCAGTCTTCACCTGAGACTGGATAAAATATCAGATAGGAAAGACTAATTCAAAACCTTGCAATGGGAATCAGATATTCCTGTTCAAGATGCAGTTAATCCAGGGATTACTCAAATGTTATTTACCTACCAAAAGGAATCACTTAGCCTACATGAATTGTAAGAAACTAAGGTTCACTCAAATCTACTTATACTACTTCTGCCCCATTGGGCCAAGAAAAGAAAGATAAAGGCTATAACATAGCTAGTCAAAGCTATATCTGGTTGGCTCCTCACTCTATACCACTCAGCTTTCAATAGGACTCAGAATTTTGCCTTTTCCTCTCTGAAAATGGGCACACCACATCTATCTGTCGAATTCTAACTTTTCTCTTATTCTCCATGATTTGGCGAAATTACTGACAGTGTTTCTGCCATCCTGCCTCCATGTTCTCTTAATATCATGGGTCTCTTTTCACCTGTAGCAACCATATCTTTATTCTTACCCTGAATGACAATGTTTTCTTTGTGATGGAGCAGGAAATGTTAGTTGAGCATCATCTTTAAAACCAGTATTACTAGGGTGCCTGGCTGGCTCAGTCAGCAGAACATACGACTCTTGATCCTTAGGGTTGTAAATTCGAGCCCCAGACTGGGTGTAGAGATTACTTTAAAAAAATAAAATCTTTTAAATGAGTAAGTAAGTAAATAAATAAATCTAATACTAATTACACCAAAGGAAAAGAAAGATGCATTCCCTTATCTCTTGCTCTGAAGCAGGGTTTCTCAATCTCAGTACATTTTGAATCAGGTCATTCTTTTTGGAGAGATGTCCTGTGCAAAGTAATATTTCTGGTCTTTACCTACTAGATACCAGTAGCTACACTCCTTCCCTAAGTAGTGACATTCAAAAATGTCTCCAAACATTCCCGAATGTCCTATAAGTCAGGGGGAATGGGAGTATCCTGGTTAAGAACTAGAGATCTGGGGGCACCTGGGTGGCTCAGTCGGTTGAGCCTCCAACTTCAGCTCAGGTCATGATCTCACACTTTGCGGGTTCGTCAGGCTCTGTGCTCACTGCTTGCTCAGAGCCTGGAGCCTGCTTCAGATTCTGTGTCTCCTTCTCTCTCTGCCCCTCCCCTACTCACGCTTTGTCTCACTCTGTTTCTCAAAAATAAATAAATGTACAAATTTTTTTTTTTAAAAAAAGAACTACAACTCTGATCAAAAATAGTTTGAAAAGAATAACCTTTTTGTCTAAGGTTTTTATTTCTAATACGTACTCTTTTTATTTGGTTCCATTAAAACTAATTCAGTCAATGAACAGTATAAAATTAAACTAGAAAAAATGCCTAGAATTCATAATTAAAAAAAAAAAAACCTGTTTATGGCCTTAGAAGGTAAGTGTTACAAAATTCAGATAACAAAACTAAGGGCATCAATCATGCCTTAATCCATGAGGGCTACTATAACAAATATCATACAACAAACATTTATTTCTCACAGTTCTGGGGGCTATGAAATCCAAGATCAAGGTGTCAGTTGATTGGTTCTAAATGAGAACCTCTTTCTCCTCTGCAGACAGACACCCTCTTGCTGTTTCCTCTGATGGCAGAGAGACTATCTCTCCCATATCTCTTCTTACAAGGGCACTAATCCCATTCATGAGAGCTCTACCATAATGATGTAATCACCTCTCAGGGCCCCACCTCCAAATACCATTACATCAGGGATTAGGGCTTCTACATATGAATTCTGGAAGGGGATGCAAACATTTAGCCCATGGCAAATAGTAACTACAAGAATCATGACTATGAAAGGAATAAAATGTATTTTTCCTGATATATATTTAAGCTTCACATATGACTTTCAAAGGTTACATAAATCTGCAGAATGTTTGGTTAAATTTCTCTATCCCTGTCACATTTATACTACCAGCCTTGGCCCTCTTCCTCCCTTTCAATCTCAAAGCCTTTTTGTCATTCTTTATTTCTCTTTCCAGTACCATTTAATAAAGGACAATGCATATCCATGGATACAAAATGTCCCAAGGACACCAACAAGAAAAAGAATACAAGAGAAATAGCAGCACAACCAATCCCTTTCCCTGGGGACAGTTTGCTGGAGTATCTATTGCCCCCTAGTGGTAAGATAACCTATTGCGTTCTGCTTTTACTTTGGACTTCTACTTTGAGTGGCTAGGACTTATTTTCAAGGCTGTTTTATATCAACTCTGTCAAGAAGCCAGCAGGAGGATGTCATCTATTTTTTTCCCCAAGAAAAAGATCAGGCCAGAGTGAAGTGAGGCATTGCTTATTTTGGCAAATGGTTGCACTGATTTTCCACATTTCAAAAAGTGACATGTTTGACATGTTTGACATGTTTTATCTTTGAATCAAGAATAAGGTTAAGGTCAAGTGTTGATCCAGTGTCTGTGTTCTCATTTTTTAATTACAAAATTAAAATTAAAAATGCACTGACAAGAACAGACAGTACATTTCACAGGTCTCGTTAGGTCAACTTTATTCTCTTTCTTTAAAAACATTCTAATAAATTAGAAAAAAGAATCAAGGGTCATTGTTCCAATTGTGGTAAAACTGAGCCTACCAAATATTAGATCAGTAAAAAATCCTTTATGAGCTAACAGCAAATTGACCCTTCTGCTATTGTGCTATCATGGATTCTGCTCATGAAACAGAATTTGACATCTGTATTGTGGTAGGTTAATGTGGGAGAAAAAAATCTTTGCTTTGTAAAATTTTAATTTTTATGGCTTCTAGTCATTTTAATATAAACTTGGCAAAGGAAAGGAAATTAAAAAATCAGAGAAAAGAACATAGCTAAATTAAATATATTGGTCTGGGTCAGTGAGAGTTTCAGTGCCTGCCAAAATTGATTTTTAGCAACATGCAGCATTTTCAGTGAGGAGAGGGTGGTGTTAGTTAATGGATTTAGCATCATTTTAAATTTTATTCCAGACAGCTCTGAGTCTTGGAGCAATATTTTGATTCCTTGTGCTTCAACACATCGATCTATAAAAGAAATGCATCAGCCTTAAGTCTATTATGTCCAAGGCTGTATGTTCGGCACTGGGAAATAATCTCAACAACCACCCCTCCCGTCAGAAATATAACAAAGGCGCTCATAATAAATTAAGGCCTTCTTTTCAGGAAATAAGTTCTTCTTCAAAACAAATATATTCCATTGGGAGGTAGCCTAAGAGGTGAACTTTGCATTAACCTAAAAAATTTAATTCACTATAATTCTAGATTAGTAAAGAAGCACTTTGGCAACATGGAAAGAAAGACAGTGTACAAATCCAAATAATGAATATGATTATGAATCAGATCAGAACTATACAAACATGCCCCTTTCACAAAGGCAGAGTTTTGATGTATCAATCCCCAGATCCTTTTGCAAGAGGCTAATTCAATGAATACCGACACCAGAAGCCTCTGATTGCATGTGCATGAGACCTTGTTCTCCAAATCCCTTAAATAAATGTCACACCCTTGCACATGTGTTGGCTGGCTTCGAGGCACCAAGCTCTATTACATTTCAAGGTGCAATGATAGTGCCACCCTGCAAGGTGCACTGGAACTATGAACCACTTGTCTCATCCTAGTTCAGGGGTTTAAAGGAAAATCAGGGAGCATTAAAGCAGATGTGACTCAATCCTCTGATATCTAGGGTCTAGGGGTGGAGCAACAATGCTCTGGAGAATTCCTTTATTTAACTTTTATGGGTCTGGAAGTACTCTTTATAAGCACATTTCCCACTCCAAGGCAGAGGCAGTTCATATACTAACAGTGGTTCTATTCAGTCTTCTGTCTTCCATTCTATATCTTCTGGGTGTATTTAAGTTGTAGGAGAAACAGCACCAAGAGATAGAGATTACAAATGATGAGATCCAGGGGTGGAGTCTTAAAGAAAGCTCTAAGGAAATGAATACCTGGAGACTCTAAAGACCGTCTGCCTTTAAACAGCAACTTATGCAGTAATGGGGCTGTTGAGTTCAGGGGACTAATTTGACATCTGTATGGTTATCAAGCAAGAATTAAGTCCATTTTTGGTACCACTTTTTGCACAAACTGGTCCAAAATAAATAACAAGCACAGCTGTGGTGCAGAAAAACCTCCTGTGTAAATTATTTTCATGTGTGTGGCTTTTTAAAATGAATTTCCATCAATCTTTCCATGAGTTTTGGTCCACATTAGTCCTGACTCTAACTGTATTTTTCCAAAAAGTTAACAGAGGTGACTATCTATCAGGGACCATCTCTATTATGTATTTTTTTTTTTATCATTGTTGATGTTTTATTTTGTTTTAAGATTGGGCTTGAGGTTGGCCACATATTTACTCAATACTCTTAGTATGCTACAGAAGCTGATTTGGTTTGAGGCAATGCAAGTGATTAAGTTTGGGTAGCTTCCCACCTCTCCCACTCTATCTCCCTCTACCTCCCCTTCCGAACACTCAGAATTCTTGGCTTTACTATTTATAGTTGCAGGGCAGCTCTTGCTTCTCCCACCCACCACTGCTCCAATTTGAAACACATGCAGGGAAAGAGAGGAAGGGGAGTTTGTGGGAGGAGAGGTGGAAGAACCACACCCATTGTGAAGCCACCATCTCATCCTGTTTGCATGTGGTCAAACATCCAGAAAGAGAGTTTGCTACGGCTCATTTCAGTACATCCATGCTCACTGGTCCAAATATATGTTGGTTTCGGACTGTCTGACTCATTCTGATTTTGGCACAAATCAGTTTCTTGATCATGCTGGAGGAAAAACCAATAAAGAGAAATGCCTCAAGTCAGACCCTCTCATGCTTGACAAGAAAGAGAAGAGGAAGAATAAAACCTTCTTATCATTTTCTCAGGAGTTATCACATTCTAAAAGTCCTGTACCTGGCCCTATGAAAACTTAATTCCCAAAGGTGACACCTCATACCAAATACCACACACACACACACACACACACACATGAAAAGGGAAGAAGGTCAAGTGGTGCAGGCTTTAAAACCACTTAAACATTTTTCTGGAAGGTGAGAAGGTAAGGAATCTAAAAGAAAAAAAAATCTATAATACTATATTGGCAAACTCTCCACACTATAAACTCTATACATAGGCAATTGTTGGCTTGTGCCAATTTTGCTGAACTAAAAATGACTCGGATTGAATGCTGGATGTTTAGTGATGGAAAAGCCTATGTTCTTTCTACCTTTTAAAAGGAATCCTAATAGAGAAAAAAGGTTGCACATACTGCCTCTGTGTTGTGTACATTCAACAGTTGCTCTGACCTCCTTTATATCTTTTGTTTCCTTGAAACTTTGAGGTTTTATACCTGCATCTATGACTTGTCCCTCACATAAACAAGTGGCTAGAGTCGACCATTTGTAAAAAATCAAATAACTGGTGATCATTACTGTCACTGACAGCAGGTAAAAACTGGGGAGGATGGCAATGTTTGGTGTCAAAAATGAGCAGCAGAACTTTGGAGTCAAGCAGACCTGGGTTTAAATTCTGACTCTTCCCATTTTTAGCTGTAAAAACTTGGGCCAGTTTTTTAAAGAATCTTCCTAAGACTATGTCTCCTTACCCTACAAAATAAGTATTGATAAGAGTGTGTGTGTGTGTGTGTGTGTGTGTGTGTGTGTACTTCACAGGAATGGTATAAAAGCTAAATCTTACGCAGACTTACCCCCAAAAACTAACATTTAGTTTTAAATTTGGGGAGAAAATCAATTGCAAAACTCTACACTGGTTGTGAACTGTTTTTCCAACCTTATTCTTTTAAATCAAGAAAATGGTTCTTGAATTCAATGTACTGCTTTAGCAAAGGTATAAATTTCCATAATGGGCTTCATTCTCAAAATTTGTTGTACAAAACAAAATCTAACAAATACTAATAATTACTGTATATAGCAGTCCACTTTTTAAAAGAAGACATAGTTACAAATGCAAACCAACTAATTAACCTCATCCAAGAATAAGAAAAATAAAAATACCATGTGTATTTCTGTTTATTAGTAACTACAATGGAGAAAAAGAGCCCTCCTCTGGGGTTTGGATGTGTTCCAACAGGAAGACCAGGCCAGTCCTCAAAAATGTCAAACCACAAGGGAATTTCCAAAGTTGATTGATAACAGCTGATTACACATCCTACCCATCCATGCCCTCCTCCCACCCACAGACAAAAAAAAGGAAGAAAGGAAAAATAAGCACAAAATGCAAACTCTATCACTGGACACACCTTTTGTTGAGTCCACTGTGCTGTCTTCTCTTTCTCCAAGATCCATTTGCAATGTTAGGTTTCTTAATAATCCAAGCACTCCATAGATGCTACGTCCAGGATCATATAACATTGAAAAGCTGGGAGATTGAAATATTTTGTCTTAGGAGAAAGAAGCAAACCTAATCCTAACCTTCAAGTTAGTTTTATTTGTCTTTGAAAAGTGTTTCTTGAAATTCTACTGTAACACTTGCTCATGATTTTTAAAGTATGGTCAATAACGTATCTTCCATAGTTTTACCTGATGAGCAAAGAAAATAAAGTCCTGGGGGAAAGTTAAATTCATAGGGTCCTAGCCATTTTCATCAGTATTCAAGATTATTAAGAAAGCTTGCTGTTTTAGACTCCTTTATAAAAGCCATGGTATTTTGGCCCTGAAGTTACAGGCTCAGCCTATGATAGATATTTGATCATATTCCCATATCTATTTCCATATTAGCAGTTTCTTTCAAAAGTAAATCAAGAGACATCTTATTGAAAGTGATAGATGGATCGCAGGATAGAAGTCAGGTATAGGCTTTGTTTTTGCTTGGTTGTTCCACATAATCAATGTGTCTTCCTTGCTTCACATATCAGCAGGTCACTGTCAGGATATACACTAATCTACATTAGGGTTCTTCAAAAGAATCCTGCAAGAACATTTGAAAATCCTTTCTTCCATAAAGGGATTTTCAGTGGAACACTTTGCCATCACATATTTACCACACATGTGCAAAGAGCTGATCTGACCCTACATATCTGAATATGCCCAATGGCTCACTGCCCTCCTATGTGTGTGCTATTAGTTTGGTGTGATGTCCTATAGCACCATTTGATAAAACAATGCTTTCCAATTGCTTTTTGAAATAGACCACCAGTGATATTCTTATCAGACTGAGAAACATTAATATTGAAGACAAGTCCAACCTGAATTATTATGGAGTAGTTTCCTTACTATTTACAAATTTAAAAGCAATACCTAATCAACTGTCTTCTACTTTTTTATTAGACATTTTATTCTATACTTGTCTGCACTGTTTGACATTTTTAAAGTAACTATGCAATCATAATAATTAATATGTTATTTAAAGTATGTAAAATTGCGAATACTATCATATGATCTATGTAAGCACATATTGTATAATTAAAAATTTTTAAGTATCAGTGAGGGGTGTATATGTTGTATGTTGAAGATAGTTTGGGAGAGGAAAGGTCTAATTCTTAGCTAGGTCACTTTGTGCTTATGTGATCTCTTGCAAATTATTTAAAGTGAGTGTATTTTCAGAAGACAAACTGGTGGTGGCCAGACAGGAGGTGGGGGAGCCAGTGAAATAGATAGATGGGATTAAGAGCACATTTACCTTTTTTTTTTTTAATGTTTATTTAGTTTTGAGAGAGCGTAGACAGAGAGGGGAAGAGGATCCAAAGTGGACTTTGCACTGACAGCAGCGAGCCCAATGTGGGGCTCAAACATGTAAACCATGAAATCATGACCGGAACCGAAGTTGGATGCTCAATCGCCTGAGCCACCCAGGTGCCCCAAGAGCACATTCGTCTTGATGGGCACTGAGAAATGTACAAGACTGTTGAATAATTATATTATATACCTGAAACTAATATAACATTGTATGTTAATTATACTTCTCAATAAATAAATACAAATGAAGTGTATTTTACTCTTTATTTGTAAAATGAGGATGGTAATGGGTAACCTCGTTATAAGGATTAGCAGAAGTCAAACACAATGCCGTTCTAGTTTTTGTTGTGCCATCAGTGGTAGACATTACTATTGCTTTTATAAACCCTAAGTGCTTATAGCTCTGACTTTCTAATAGCCATCTGCATGGGGATTAATTTTTAAACTTAATGTAAAACCTGCTAGTCCATCAATTCCAAGTCTACAGTATTAACTCTCATCAATCATTTGCCACCTTTCCTCTGCTTTGCAATTCTCCAAAGACTGCTAACAGCCAGTGAGTGATCCAGTCCATGGACATAATCAGCACCCTTGAGTATCATTTTTCTTTGACAGAAAAGCCTGTATTGTTGTCATCTGTTTTTCTGTCTGGTACATAAATAGGATAAAAGCTGCTCAATCTTGGAGAATTGTCTGAATACACTCTTATCCTTCAAATTACATTAAAAACCACAAATATGAAGAAAAATACCTATCAACTGAGTTCCAAATGGCTAGCTTATAATAATATTCATTAACTAAAACTAAGTTTAACATGAGTCTTAGATTCACCCAATCAAAGTTCTGGTTGATGTCCAGAGGGCCTAGTCAATATCTATTTTTCAACATTCTCCTATATGGTCACACTCTAAGGTTTATTTTCATGGCTAATATTAGACTTCAACATATAGTTCAAATAAGTTAATTTGTTCTCTGAAATATATCATTCCATGAAAAGTTTAGGATAAACAATTAATTAAATAGAATAACTTGGCACATGGCTTCATTTATCTGTTGACGGATAGGCAGTTGCATGTCAAAATGAACAAGTAAGCTTCACCCAATAGACAAGAGATCATGCAACAACTTAATATTTAATTAGAAAAAAACAAAATTAAGCTGTTGGGTCTGGAGCTTAGACCTGCATTAACTGGGAGGAGAGAAAAATTCCAGAAACTTCATGAGAAAAAAAATTAATTGGAATGGTATAACAGGACAATGGTTATCCTTTTAAAAAAGTAATGTAAGATAGTTGACCCTACTAGACCCCTTAGAGGAAAGACCCTTAGATATGAACAAATGTAGTAACTGCATGAGTATATCAACAGACATTTTCAAAGGAGTCAAACTCTTTTAAAGGTGACAAATTACTTGTATGGTATTTTTATTTTTTATTTGCAGCATAATTATCATTTAAGCACTGCTATATCTATCTGTAGGGCAAATTGATATTTTGCCTAATGTAACATTTCCTCTTTTTTAAAAGCTTCCTTACATATAGGAAGGAAATGCAAACAGTGCTATCAAAATCTACACTGAGACTTAGGAGGAAATTCTCATGGAAATGTGGCTACTCTTCAAGTAGTACAAAGAGAATCTGGCTCCCAGGATTGTACCCAGAATCTAAAGCAGACATTGACCCATATTTATGATTTGGAAGCTTTTTCGCTATTAAGAATTTATGCTTATAATATATGCCTTCCACATTTTCTAATTACGTATATACATACACATTATATACATATACATTTTCTTCTATAATGCACTTATGAGTTTGTTTTGGTGCTTAAAAATTTTTAAATAATACCCATTACTAATATTTTATATTTAAGCAAACTCTCAATTTCCCCATGTATTAGTTGTAAGTTAAAGCCTCAGATATAACATTCCTCAACTTATGGCAGATGACAATTAATAAAGATGAAAATTATTCCAATGTTAATCATTATTTATGTGGACAAACCCCAGTATATTGCATGGGTCAACTGAGTCTTCTATACAGCAAAGTAGTATTTTCCAGAAACCACTCCAAACTCCAGTGTGCATTAAGTGTTGCCCATACAAAGCTGAAAAGCTGTTGTGTTCCTAACAGAGTGGAATTTAGGAACTCAGAAGAACCAAGTGGATGGCCAATGTCTCTTCTGATTCTAAAATAATTGAAACAATTTTCATTTGAGCTTAAGTCGTGGTCCTTCATGATCCTGGGAAAAGAAGACTAATTTGATTCTCTCATTTTACTTAGATTAGTTCAGCCCTCATCACATTAATGTGAAAAACTTCTGTGTCAGGATTGTCTTCTGCTCAATGAGACCGATCCTCCTCCAAAACACACTCATATACACACTGCCAGGATTTTCTAGCATCTGAAAGATTGCAAAAAAAAAAAAAAATCCCAGATAGGATAAAAATGAGTAAGAGTTTGCTTAAATAAGCTCTCATTTATGACTCTCCCCACAGAGATTTGTGAGGTAAGGTGCCTTGCTCTCTGTCTGGGTGGGTGTCTATTCAAAGGGGTTGGTAGTGAAAAGTTGACAGCAGATAAGCTAGACTTTAGTACAAATGTTCCAAACAAATGTTGAGGGGTGATGCTCAGAAATCCTGATTCTAGGAGAGTAGTAGCAACAATTTTGTTTAGATCAAATCTGAGACCAAGTCTCAGGAAAGAAAAGCATCCTTTAAAAGCAGCCTAAAAACAGTACAACATGTACCACTGAGTGCTGTGTTCTATCCATGTTCTGTCCCAAACTCCTAACTCATATTATCAGATATAGAAAAGCGTTCTGAAGTAATGAAAAGGCTAACAATGAAAACTTACATAAATGAAGTTATTTTTATTGTTATTTTTAAAATACTAGTATTAGCCAAACTTAAATAACCTAAAAATTTTCTGAGTAATTATTCTAATTTAAGTAAAAGTAGTTAGTAATTCTTCTAACATGTAAAGTGGTGCCTCAAAGTATGTGAATGTGTTTGAAAATGGTTTGTTCTCCTTTTCTGTTTTATTAGCCCTGGAGCCCTATTTCATTAATTCCTTCAATTAAAAAAATAACATAAAGCCAACCTCTTACTAGATAGTATAGGCAGAGAGATTTAAAATGACCCCTCTAAAGGATCATACCTCAAGATCATACAAAACATATATGAAAGACCCACCACTAATCATCCTCAATGGGGAAAAACTGGGAACTTTCCCCCTAAGGTCAGGAACATGACAGGGATGTCCACTCTCAGCACTGTTATTCAACATGATATTGAAAGTCCTAGCCTCAACAATCAGACAACACAAAGAAATAAAAGGTATCCAAATCAGCAAAGAGGAAGTGAAACTTTCACTCCTTGAAGACATGATACTCTATATGGAAAACCCAAGAGAGTCCACCAAAAAACTGCTAGAACTGATCCATAAATTCAGCAAAGTTGCAGAATATAAAATCAAAGCACAGAAATTGGTTGCATTTCTATAATGAAGCAGCAGAAAGAGAAATCAAGGAATCATTACCATTTACAATTGCACCAAAAACTATAAAATACCCAGGAATAAACCTAGCCAAAGAAGTGAAAATCTATACATTGAAAATTACACAAAAGCTCATGAAAGAAATTGAAAAAGACACACAAAAAAATGGAAAAATATTCGATGCTCATGGATTGGAAGAACAAATATTGTTAAAATGTTGATACTACCCAAAGCAATCTACATATTCAATGCAATCCCTATCTAAATAACACCAGCATTCTTCACAGAGCTAGAACAAACACTCCTAAAATTTGTATAGAACCATAAAAGATGCTGAATAGCCAAAGAAATGTTAAAGAAGAAAACCAAAGCTGGAGGCATCACAATTCAGGACTTCAAGATGTATTACAAAGTGGTAATCATCAAGACAGTACAGTACTGGCACAAAAACAGATACTCAGATCAATGGAACAGAATAGAGAACCCAGAAATAGACCCACAAACGTATGGCCAACTAATCTGTGACAAAGCCGGAAAAAATATCCAATGGAATAAAGACAGTCTCTTCAGCAAATGGTGCTGGGAAAACTGGACCGCGGCATGCAGATGAATGAACCTGGACCAATTTCTTACACCATACACAAAAATAAACTCAAAATGGATGAAAGACCTAAATGTAAGAGAGGAAACCATCAAAATCCTAGAGGAGAAAACAGGCAAAAACCTCTTTGACCTCGGCCACAGCAACTTCTTACTCAACACGTCTCTGGAGGCAAGGGAAACAAAAGGAACTATTGGGACCTCATCAAGAAAAAAAGCTTCTGCACAGCAAAGGAAACAATGAGCAAAACTAAAAGACAACTGACAGAATGGGAGAAGATATTTGCAAATGACATATCAGATAAAGGGTTAGCATCCAAAATCTATAAAGAAGTTATCAAACTCAACACCCAAAAAACAAATAATCCAGTGAATAAATGGGCAAAAGACATGAATAGACACTTCTCCAAAGAAGACATCCAGATGGCCAACCAACACATGAAAAAATGCTCAACATCACTCATCATCAGGGAAATAAAAATCAAAACCACAATGAGATACCACCTCACACCTGTCAGAATGGCTAACATTAACAACTCAGGCAATGACAGATGTTGGCCAGGATGTGGAGAAAGAGGAACCCTTTTGCACTGCTGGTAGGAATGCAAAAGTGGTGCAGCCACTCTGGAAAACAGTGTGGAGGTTCCTCAAAAAATTAAAAATAGAACTACCCTACGACCCTGCAATTGCACTACTAGGCATTTATCCAAGGGATACAGGAGTGCTGTTTTGAAGGGACACATGCACCCCCATGTTTATACCAGCACTATCGACAATAGCCAAAGTATGGAAAGAGCCCAAATGTCCATCGATGGATGAATGGATAAAGAAGATGTGGTATGTGCACACAATGGAGTATTACTCAGCAATAAAAAAGAATGAAATCTTGCCATTTGCAACAACGTGGATGGAAGTAGAGTGCATTATGCTAAGCAAAATTAGTCAGAGAAAGACAAATATCATATGACTTTATTCATGTGGAATTTAAGATATAAAACAGATGAACATAATGGAATGGAAGCAAAAACAATATAAAAAGAGGGAGAGAGACAAAACACAAAAGACCCTTAAATACAGAGAACAAACTGAGGGTTGCTGGAGGGGCCATAGGTGGGGGGATGGGCTAAATGGGCAAAGAGCATTAAGGAGGACACTTGGGATGAGCACTGGGCGTTATATCTAGGGAATGAATCACTGGATTGTACTCCTGAAATCATTATTGCACTATATGCTAACTTGGATATAAATCAAAAAGTAAATACATACATACATACATACATACATACATAAAATGATCCCTCTGGACTTCTCTTTTGTATTCCTAGTTAGTTCATGGTAATTTAAAATCTTTCAAAGCCTGATTGTCACACATTTAAAATAAGAATTATCTGAATGTATGAGGTGTTACACCTTCAAAATAGAACAGTAGAGTCTGAGTCATGGAGTGAAAGTAAGCACAAATCAAGATTTTGGCTCCTTGGCTTTAATCCTTAAGCCTATTCCACTTTTGTACATCAACATTTTAAAAACCCATCAACCAACCTACAAGTATCTGAGATAGTCCTACAGTGTTATGCATTCATGCATTTATTCAGTAAATATTTGTAAAACACCTACTATAATCTTGATACTATAATCTTGATACTAGTTAGACAATGGGATTTTAAAAGGGAATACATGTTTAAAGTGTGTGTGTGTAGAATGGCAGGGTAAGTGTGACAAGTACATGTCCAGATGCATTTCAGGGACTCAACAAAGGTAGCTACAATTCTCTGAATTAACTATGTCAAGGTGTCCTTAAAAACCACCTATGACACAAATGAGGTTGTATATTCTCAGTGATGCTCACTCCTTCATCTCTCATTTACCACATACCCAACTGGGGAGGAGTGTGGGGGACAAGTGATATAGAAATGACTTTTTTATTATTTATATTGACTCATAAACGAGACAAGAGAACAAGGGCAAGAACAGCAAGGCCCAACCCTTCTAAATAACATTATGGGAGTTGGCTTTCCACTTGGCCTACCCTAAGTGAACTGTTCATGGGTAAATTCTGAGACCTGATCTCTCCTCAACCTTAATCTCTGAAAAGCAATCAGTCCTGTTCCTACATGAGACACTGGACTGGAGAATAAAATACCAGCACATCTTTGACAGGGAATCAGGAATTAGGAAAAACCCTAAGAGTCCAAGATCATGCCAACAGGTCAAATGATAGATCCTACACAGCAAAAACTACTGCCAGGGGATGGCATGTCTGTAGGTGAAAATGGCTTTTGAGAAGGACTGAATCCTTTGCAACTGTTAGGAAAACCTCTAGATAATCAGCATGTGCTTATGCCCCAAAGGCAAAGCATACCACCAATGAACTAAAATATAACTACTTGCAACATCATTAATAGTTTCTACTATAGGCTTTTATAATTCAGGAATTCTCTGGAGTAGATGAAATTTAAGAGAAACATTTCCAAAATGAAAATGAGTTTATGGTAAACATTTTGTTAACCAGTGAGAGGAAATGTCTGTTAAAAATAAATGGTCTAGGTTACCTTTTTTCATGGTAATCAGTTTCATAAATTGATATTAATGTAATTTTTAACTTTAAATTATAAAATCATCTGTCATGTAGAGAGTATCATTAGGAGATAATATGATGCACAGACTGTTAATTGGCTTCCATAGCTACTTAGGCTGCAAATAAATGCCACTTTTTTTTAAGTTAGAAAAATAATCCTATCCAACTTGTTCTCAATACTTTTTTCCAGGTGTTAAAGACATGGACGATTGGGGAATCTCTCTTTGCAAAAGGAAAGCACACAAACTTTCAGAGTTGGTTAAAAAATAATCAGTGCCAATTTGTCATTTCTACAATGTCAGAGAACATGTAAATGAATACAATGAGCTGGAAGGAAAAGGAAATACACTTTGACTGGGCTGCAAACATAAATTTTAATGTACTCATCAACAAAGTAGGTGAGTGAGGACCCAAAATATAAAGCCTGTAAAGCCAAGTTTCAGAAAGGAAATCTGGTTTTGAAGTAATGAAATACAAGGGGTCTTGCCATATGTTGTTGACCTATGGCTAGCTTGAGGTAGAGGTAATAAGTACTCTTGACTCCATGGTGTTAGTATAAACAATCCCCTGGGCTCAAGTATCAGCCATTTAAATAAATTCAGGAGACAGAGGAAGTGATGTTTATAGGCTAGAAGTCTGGACTCCTTTTTAAACAACTTTGGGCATACAGATCACAAAATGGAAAGCTGATATAATGGGAAGAAAACAAGAGAAAGTGCCACACGGTAAATTTGAGGGTTGTAGTTAGAAGTCTTGAAATCTAGTTCTGAGAAAGAAAAAAAATCTATCAATTTGAGACCAAACTGAGTAAGTCTTACCTCAAAAATTTGTAGTGTATTACTGTTTACCTGAGGTTGAAAAAATCTAGTTTTTGTAAGACACTTTTAATTTTCAACGTTATAGTCAATTTTCATTTATCTGTGTTAATAGGAAGTGATGATGCAAGTTTGCCTTGAGGCAAATTTTTAAAATAATTTAGCTTTTAAATATTTAAGTAAATAAATAAATTATTACATGTGTTTATATTTATTATATTTTGCTAAATCCAGTATAAAAATTACTGAAAGTTTAAAAGAAGAATGTGTAAATATCCTCAGTACCAAGAGTGACCTGGACTAGAAGTCAAACATGTTGATAATTTCACAAGCGAATAAACACTGACAGATGCATATCATTAAGTGAAAGAAACCAATGTGAAAAGGCTACATTGTGTATGATTCCACCTATATGGCATTCTGGAAGTGGCAAAAGTATGGAGACACTAAAAAGATCAGTGGTTTACCAGGGAGTGCTGTCAGTGTGATCAGAGATGAATAGGCAGAGCAGAGAATTTTTAGGATTTTTTACATCTGTATTATTATAATGACAGATATTTTTCATTACGCATGTCTCTAAATCCATAGGATATATAACACCCATAATGAATCCTAAGGTAAACTATGAATTTGAATGATTATTATGTGTCAATGTAAGTTCATCCTTGGTTAAAAAGAAAAAAAGTTACCATTCTGGTGAGTAATGTTGATAATGGAAGAGGTTAAGCATGTGTGGGTGCTGAGAATATATGAGAAATCTTTCTACCTTCCTCTCAATTTTGTTGTAAACTTAAAACTTCCTAAAAAAAAAAAAAAAAGGTTTCTAAATAAATAAATAAATGCAAAGGAGATGGATGCAAAGAAGCAAGAAGTAGATTTCTGTATGAGCTAATTAGTGAGTTTGTTTCAGTCCAGGCCAGAAGAAACATTCTAGATTTTCAGAGAAAATAAAAACACATCCAGTCATACATATTAAGAATGAGGGTTCAAGGCTCTTCTGGCCTCATCAATGATCCAGTATGGTGTCTGTGATTTTGGCTCCATTCTTGCCTTCGGTACAACGCAAACCGTAGTCATTGCCTTCTATATTCTTTTTCTTAAGTTTATTTATTTGAGAGAGAGAGAAAGAGTGTGCAAGCAAGGGAGGGACAGAAAGGGGATTGGGGGGGGGGGCTGAGAGAGAGAGAGAGAGAGACAGAGAGAGAGAGAGAGAATAAATATCCCAAGTAGGCTCTGTGCTGATAGCACAGAGAAGAGCTCAGTCAAATGGAGCTCAATCTCACAAACCATGAGATCATGACCTGAGCTGAAATCAAGAGTCAGACGCTTAACTGACTGAGCCATCCAGGCCCCCTGCCCTCTAAATTCTAATTAGAGGGCTAAGTTCTTTTCATAAGCAGGCTCTGAAATATAGTCTTAGCCCTATGTGAAAAGTATACTTAAATTGACTAAATGATCTGCACAACTTGAGATCTGAGACCTGAGGGAATTAATTACTCTGTGTCCAATCAAATTTGGTTTCCTCAACTCCCTTTCAGAGGCCTGTTTCCTCAATGCCCTTGTTTCCCATCAGTTCAAGTTCAACACCACCACATCCTTCCACCACAACCAGCTCACTTCCAGAGACTCTCCTATTTCCATAAAGAGTGCTATCATTCTCCCTAAGTCTGCCCACCCCTAACTAGCACGCGCACACACACACACACACACACACACCAACAAATATCCTACCAAGTTCTATTTATACTGCTTTTGTTGTATCTCTTATATTTGCTCTTTATATTGTTCCCAATGTCATCATTCTATTGTCAACAGCCACATAATTTGTCTCCCTGTGTCTAGTTTCTCCAGCCCTGTTCTGAGATTCTCTTAGCAAATCATTCTTCAAATATGCCAGGCTCATGATCTGATACTTCAGTAGTTCTCCAGTGCCTAGAGACAAAACTTCTAAACTTCTAATTAGGCTTTTCCACTCAATTCTCTATTGTTACCTCTTTTTACCCAATTCTAGTTTAGACTACTGACACTGTCTTACCCAAGCACAATTTGTGTTTTCTCTCTCGGTATGGTGGCTTCAGCTACAACTATCTCTGCTTGAAATGCATCTGTCAGTGTCTCTACTTTGTGAAATCCAGGCCATCTTTTAAGCCTCCATTCTAGTATCTCCTTACTCCATGAAGTTCTTCTGGCCACCCAGGCTGGTCTCCTTTCTCAAGATTCCCTTAGTATTTTATCTGTATCTTCTCTACGGGACTTATCACATACCTCCCTAAATCATGTTTGTTTGTGAATGTACTTTATCACCCCTTCTCTTTAACCAGGTTGTGAGATTAGATCCTGTCTGATTCATTCACCTTGAAAGCCCCCCACAGTGTTTTACACACAGTAGAAACACAGTAAATATTTGTTGGGCAAAGAGCAAGCAGCTCAATGGAAAGCCTAGAGTTTGGAGACCTTTTAGAAATTTCCCATTCCATTTGGGTCACCAAATGTTTGACCCCCTACTCATGAGATTTTAAAGAATAATATCATGAAATTCTAGGTTATTTTTATTATTGTTCTTTTGAAATATAAATAACACAATAATAGAGGTATTTGAACTTCTATGATAAAAAAGTAAATGAAAGGGAATGAATCTGGTAAATGTGATTAAAGCAACTTTTTAAAAGTGTGATACATAATCAAAATTCACTGTGTGATTAATCCACCAAAATAAAAAAAATTAGGTCTTTTTTTCATACTTTAAACTTAATCTTAAATAGGACAAAGAATTTCATGATGAGATTTGTGCATATAATTAAATCTGAATACCTGAAACTCCTTGTTAAATGGGTCATAATCTGAGAAACTATGCTGTTAATTAAGTTTAAGCTGCATATCTCTTCAGCCATACAAACGCTATTTTTATATAATATAAATTTATGGACAGGTTTTCATAACTTATAATTTTAAAGATGTTCTCTTCTGGGTTCAAATAAAACATGAATTACTTTAGCAGATTATTAACTGTGCTGCCTTTGGAATGACATAATCAAGTTTTCAGCTAATCAGCTTGTGGCTCCTATTCTTTTTTGGAAATTAGAATAGAAAGATTTGAAAATATGTATTTGTTCTTATAATGCTGTGATTTATGTCAGCATTTTTAATTTTCAAATCCTCTGTGAAAAAGCAATCCAGTTTGAACCACTTATAAAGAAAAATGTACCCTATGGGATGCCTGGCTGGCATCCCATCATTTGGTTAAGTGTCCAATGGGTTCAGGTAATGATCTTGAGGTTTGTGGGTTTGGGACCCACGTTGGGCTCTGTGCTGACAGCTCAGAGCCTGGAGCTTGCTTTGGATTCTGTGTCTCCCTCTTTTTTTGCCCCTCCCCCACTCGTGCGCGCGCGCTCTCTCTCTCTCTCTCTCTCTCTCTCAAAAATAAACATTAAATGGGGCGCCTGGGTGGCGCAGTCGGTTAAGCGTCTGACTTCAGCCAGGTCGCGATCTCGCGGTCCGTGAGTTCGAGCCCCGCGTCGGGCTCTGGGCTGATGGCTCGGAGCCTGGAGCCTGTTTCTGATTCTGTGTCTCCCTCTCTCTCTGACCCTCCCCCGTTCATGCTCTGTCTCTCTCTGTCCCAAAAATAAAATAAAATAAAAAAAAATAAAAATAAATAAACATTAAAAAAAAGAAAAGAATATCTCCTTTAAAAAATGTATCTTAAAAATAAAATCACTGCCTAGCATGTTTTGAAGGCATGATCAAGGGCCAGGGGGACATTAACTTAAGTGTCAAACTGTGATTTAGTTGTCAGCCTAACAAATCCATCTTGCATGTGGGGAAAAACAAGCTGAATGAAGTTTACCAGCTTCTATCTCTGATTATCTCACATGGTAGTTGCCTTCTGCTTCCAGGCTCCTAATCTTAGATAAATGGCTCAAGAGAGAATGCTGCTTCAATCTGTAGGAATATATTCCAAACTGGAGTGTGTGTGTGTGTTTGTGTATGTGTGTGTGTGTGTGTGTGTGTGCATGTGTCTACGTGTCTGTGTATGCATGTGTGCCGTGGCAAAAGTTCTACAAGGAATAAATGACTATTTTTGAGGAATTTTTTTCCAACTCACAGAAAAATGGAATGCCTAAAAATGGAATGACTTCCATCATGGTTCCACCACTTCTTAGTTGTGTGATACTCAACAAGTCCCCTGATGTCTACAGAACTATAAGGGTAAGAATAGCTCTTCCCCCTACAGGCTGTAATAAGGGTTATGAAAAAACAGAAGACATACGTATAGCACAAATTCTGAACCATAATTGTACTTGATATTGCTGATACATTAATTGTGATTGTGTTGTTACTGTGTGTGTTGTTATTGCTGTGGTATGAGCCACCTTCTTTATTTTATTGAAGATTAAGCAGTCTAAGAAGTGTCAAGTAGCTATACCTTAATGACCAAGAGTATCTGTCCTGATGCCACACCACCTAAGTTTGAATCCCAACCCTCTGCTTAATAGCTGTGTAGTCTTGATCAACTTAATTAGTATCATTGCTTCAATTTCCTAATTTGTAAAATAGGGAGAAGAGTAGTCACCACGTCACAGTGTTGTTGGCAGACAAAATGAGTTAATCCATAAAAAGCAATCTGAAAAGCATAAGGGCTCAATAAACACTAGTTACTGTTAATACAATAAAATCATTATTACTACTACTACCACTATTGTTATTATTAACAGACCTAAACTGTATGTTAGAATAGTGGTTAGAATACTGGTTAACATATAAGTGCTCAATAAACATTAGCTATCTAAAGGTGACCAGGAGGGAAAAGGGTAATTTTGACTGCAGCAAAACAGCATGGTAACAATAATCTAAACTAACATTTACGCGCTGGTACTTGAAAACAAAAATCAGGCCTTTGACTATGTGCTCTAGAAAGAAGGAAAATTTCAACTCTTTCCTGTGCTCCAAAGTTTGCTGAGTCAACTGTATTTCCTCACCTGCAGGGGTTCCTGTCTTGCAGCAAGCTGATATACCCAGGCGGCCAGCCTAAGCCAGTTCTCTCCTAATACTCAAGGCTGTGTTCGAATCCTCTTGTGAGGCAAGCTGACTTCTGGAGCTCCTCCTGATAAGAAACTGCTGTACTGAGATTAGGAGTTTCAGGAAATGGAAATGAGATACTATACCAAAGAACGGATCAAAATGAGACCATGTTGCTGGTTGTGGGCTTTGTCAGCATGGCTGGAAGTCTACTTTTCAGTCCATGTAGACTATGAGGAACATCATGTATGCATTTGCAAGGTGGAGAGGAAAAAGGGAAAAGATCATTACTGGGAATTTTGTTTCTCTTCTATTTCCCTCTTTTCAAATGTGACTTACCTACTATGTGAATTGGGAGAGGAGTTTAATCGCCTGGAAATGCACTGGGTGTGTAAATTCGATGAATACTCAAAAGAGCTTCAATATTGTTTGCCACATCTTTCATTCAGACATGACCCCATTTAAAGAAAAATTACTAATGCTATTTAGAAAGGAACTTCTAATATAAGCAATAAGGAATCATAAAGATTACTTGGGCAGGGATGTACTTTTGCATTCCCCTTAAAATGTTACAGCAAATCCTGAGGCTATTCTGGTCTGCACAAGATGGCATAGACTTGTTTCTACCTGTTGCTCCCTGCTGAATACAGATATAAACCCTGAAAGTAGTATAAGAGGCAACTGAAGGAGGGCTTAGAAAGGTAAAAAGAGAAAGAAAGACTGGTAAGGGATCTAATCACTGAAGGAACAGCAAAACAGCAGGAAGTCTCTTAGGTATATCTGCCCCACTCACTGACCCAATAGAAGAATGTAAGCAAGGCCCAGTGCTTCCTGACCTCCAATCTAGCAACAGAAAGTAGTCCAAGGAGGCTCATAACTTCACCAGATTGAACAAGAATCCCTCTAAGAAAATGATGTGAGTTCAGCACCACTGATAAGAGGAGTAATAGAGAGCCCTCATAACAAGGGCCTGATCCTCCACAGGCCTGGAGAGTTTATTCCCTTACAGAGAAACACAAAGTGAACAAATGGCACCAGCAAAGGTATGCCACCTCAAATACACCTGGCCTGGGGTCTCTTTGTATCAAGACTCCTTCATCCATTCGGAGACATTGAAAGGTCAGGTACACAGGAAGGATTGTGGAATTCTATCACAAGTGGTCTAAGTGGACAATGTCTTTTTCCCATGGGTCTGACACTCCCCTGCCCCAGTGAGAGACAATGAGGTAACTGGACAGCATCAGCAAGGAGGATCTCACAAGGGCCTGGCCAGGAAGCTGCTTTGTCCCCACAGGCTTAACTCTCCTCCCCCAACTAAAGGCACCAAATATCCTAGCCTGGAGATAACACTTTCACCACCTTAGATGACACCAGAAGGACCAACGGGAGCCCCAGAAACACCAGACGAACCAAGCAGAACAAAATAGCATTGCAAAAGTTCTAAAAATTAAATTATTATTACAACCACAGCTCATAAATTAGGTCAGCTCCTATGTGCCAAGCCTAAACATAGTGACTGCCTACTAAAATAAAAGATGTATGTAAGACCCAGATTCTCCAATTGTAATAGCCAAAATGTTCAGAACACAATGAAAATTTTATCTCTCATATCAAGAAACAGATAAATCACAACTTCAATGAGAAAAGACAACCAACTGATGCCAATACTGAGATGAATCGCATGCTGGAATTATCTGAAAAGCCATCCTAAAAATGCCTCAACAAGCACTTGAAAATTCTCTTAAAACAAATGAAAAAATAGAAAATGTCAGCAAAGAAAAAAGAGTTGCTTTAAAAAAATCAAAAATAAACCAAACAGAACTTAACAAACTGAAAAACACAGGAACTGAAAAGTTTTAAAAACTTGCTGGATTGGTTCAATAGGAAAGTCAAGATGAAAGAGGATAGAATCAGGGATCTCCAGGGCTTGAGGACAGATAAAAAGAAATTACCCAATTCAAACAAAAGAGAAAAAAAATAGATAAAAAAAAAAAAACAGACAAAACTCCAGAGTATCAGGGACCTGTAGGATAACAAGAAAGCCAATATTTGTATCATCAGAGCTATAGAATGAAAAGAGGGAAAAAAAGTGGGGTTAAAGGGGGATTTGAAGAAATAATGTCTGAAAATTTCTAAATTTGGTTAAAGACATTAACTTAGGTTTAAAAAGGTGAATGACACAAAAAATATAAATCCAAAGAAATCCAAAAACACAGCATAGTCTAATTTGAGAAAATTAATAGAAAGTGAAAAATCTTGAAAGCAGCTAGAGAGAAACAATGCATTTTGTATAGGAAACGCCAATGTGAATGACAGCATATTTCTCATATGAAATCATGGAGTCCAGGAGGAAGTGATAAACACTTTTCAACTACTGAAAGGAAAGAATTATTAACCACAAGTTCTATATCCAATGAAACTTTTCCTAAGAAAGTTAGAGACTATAAAAACACCCTCACAGGTGAATGAAAACTAAAAGAATTTGTCACTAGAAGCCAAAGATTAGGTAGTAGAGTTCTTCAAGAAGAAAGGCAGTGATAAAAGAAGGAATTTGGGAGATGAGGAAGGAAGAAATTACAACAGAAAGAACAGAAGCATGGGCACATAATACACTTATTTTTCTGCTTATAAGTTTTACAAAACATATTTTATGACTGAGTTAAAATTTGTCATACTATGTGATACTCAAGACAACAATATTTAAAATAGAGACGGTAGAAGAAATTAAATGCAAGAAAAATTTCCATACTTCACTCAAAGTGGTTAAATGTTGATACCAGTAGACAGTGATAGGTCATACATGTATACTGTATTTCCCAGAGCAACCGTGAAGAAAACTACACAAAGAGATATACTCAATCTCAAAAATGCCATAAATAAATAAAAATGGGATGCTAAAAAATAAGTAATCCACAGGAAGGCAATAGTTGAGAGGCAGAAAAACAAGAAACAGAAGAAACAAACAGAACCCATCAGAAAACAAATCATAAAATGGCAGGTTTAAGCCTTAACATATCAATGATTACCTGAAATATAGTCTAAAACCAATTAAAAGGCAGAGATTAGCAGACTGGATTTAAAAAATCATAATCAATTATATACTGTCTACAAGAAACTCACTTCAAAAATGATGACATAGAGGGGTGCCTGGGTGGCTCAGTTGGGTAAGCGTCTGACTTCGGCTCAGATCATGATCTTGCAGTTCACTGAGTTCGAGCCACAGGTCAGGCTCTGTGCTAACAGCTCAGAGGCTGGAGCCTACTTCAGATTCCTGTCTCCCTCTCTCTTTGCCCCTCCTCTACTTGTGCTCACTCTCTCTCTCTCTCTCAAAAAATAAACAAACATTAAAAAAGATTTTTTTTTAAATGATGACATAGGTATATTGAAAGTAAAAGGATGGAAAAAATATACCATAATATTTTTTTGAAGTAGGAGTGGTTATATTAATGTCACCTAAATTATAATAACAGATAAATTATACTCTAGTTTAGGGCAGAGAAAATAACTAATTAATAAAATAATTAATAAGTGACTTCAGCAAGATCACTGGATACAGGATCAATGCATAAAAATTAATATTTCTATATAGTAGCAATAAATACATGGAAGCAGGAATTAAAAACACAATACCATTTGTAATCACTTCAAAGAAAATCAAATGCTTTGGTATAAAGTTATCAAAACATACATAGGACTTAGTATGCTGATAAAAGAAAGAAAAGAGAATTTCGGGACACCTGGGTGGCTCAGTTGGTTAAGCAAATGACTCTTGACCTCAGCTCAGGGTTATGAGTTTAGACCCTGCATTGGACTCTGCATTGGGGTTAAGCCTACTTAAAAAAAAAAAAAAAAGAAAGAAAGAAATTTAAATAAATGTTCATAAATTTGATGACTTGACATAGTGAAGATGTCAATTCACCTCATCTGTAGGTTTAATGAAATTCTTCCAGTAAGACTTTTTTATAGACATAGCAAGATTATTCTAAAATTTATATAAAATGGCACAGATCCTATCATAGCTAAGACAACCTTAACAAAGGAGAGTAAAGTAAAAGGAAAAACTACACCCAATGTTTAGGCTTATTCTATAGCCACAGTAATCAAGACAATGTGATACTGGCAGAGGGATAGACACACAGATCAATAAAACAAAATAGAGAATTCAGAAACAGACTCACACAAATAAGTCCAACTAAATTTTGACAAAGTACAAAAACAATTTGTAAGATTGTGTTTACGACAAATGGTGAGGGAGCAACTAGACATCTGTAGGCAATAAATGAACCTCAATCTAAACTTTAGGACTTACACAAAAATTTACTAAAAATAAATCATGGACTTAAATGTAAAACATACACCTATAAAAACTTTCATAAAAGGACTTAGAAGAAAATCTTCAGAATCTAGGACTAGGCAAAAAATACTTAGATGACACCAAAAGTACAACCCATGAAAGAAACTGGACCTCATCAAAATTAAACACTTTTGCTCTGCAAAAGATCTAGTCAAGAAGATGACAATAAGCTACAGACTAGGAGAGAATATTTGCAAACTATGTAGCCAACAAATGGCCAGTATCTAGAATATATGACAAAGTTTGAAAACTCAGCAGTAAAAGCAAACAACTAAAACCATGAACAACATTAAGGATCCTATAGTAATGGAACTGTTCTGTATCTTGGCTGCAGAGGTATCACTTTACATGTGATAAAACTGGATAGACCTTGACACACACACACACACACACACACACACACACATGTGCTCATGCACACTCACACATACTTTATTATACATCATCATCAGGAAATTTAGGAAATCTCAGTAAGTTCAGTGGATTGCATCAATGTCAATATCCTGATAGTGATGTTGTATGATATGTGATGTTACAATTATATAAGGAACCCATAGAACTCAGTAACAACAAAAAAATCTTATTTAAATGGGCAGAGGACTTGAACACTTTTCCAAAGACAACATACAACATACAAATGGCCAACACATACATAAAAAGATACTCAGTATCACTAATCATCAGGGAAATGCAAATCAAAATCACAATGACGTATCACCTCACACCTCTCAGAGTGGCTATTACCAAAAAGACAAGAAATAACAAGTGTTGGTGAAGATGTAGAGAAAAGAAAACTCTTGTGCACTGTTGGTGGGAATGTAAATTGGTACAGCCACTATAGAAAACAGTATGGAAGTTCCTCAGCAAATTAAAAATAGAAGTACTGAGGGGCTCCTGGGTGGCTCAGTTGGTTGAGCATCCAACTTCAGCTCAAGTTATGATCTCATAGTTCGTGAGTTTGAGCCCTGCATCGGGCTCTGTGCTGATGAGCCTGCTTCGGATTCTGTGCCTCCTTCTCTCTCTCCGCCCTTCCCACCCCCTCAAAAATACATAAAACATTAAAAAAAATTTACATTAGAAGTATCATATGATCCTGCAAACTCACCTCGTGCCTCCTCCCGTGGGCTGCTGGATGGAATGCCTGCTCTTGCCATTAGTCCTAAGTATTCTTAGAAACATGTTTGTGTGAACTGAGTTAAGGTTTATGGGGGAAGAAGAATAGATTACCTGGTTACCACATCAGCATGGGTAAGTGTATCTAATTAATCTTTGATGGACACATTGTCACCAGGAGGATCAGGACACTGAAAAATTAAAGCTAAGTAAATGTTTAATTTGAAGAAAGAGAAAGAAGCTTGATGAGCTCCCAGATTCTGACCAGATTTTGCTGGGTGGCAGCAGGATAAAGTTTTACCTAGTGTTCTCCAAATGGAAGCCAGAGATTCTGAGCACAAACATGTTTCAAAAGGACTCTCTACCCATGCAAGGCCTTCAACTGGCTTTGAACTGAAGCCAAACAATGTTAGTAAAGGTACTAAACTGAGAGGATTCCATGCAGACAAAACTTTGGTGTCAATTCGTGTGTGTGTGTGTGTGTGTGTGTGTATGTGTGTGTGTGTGTGTGTGTTTTAAGAGAGAGAGAGACAGCACCAGCGGGGAAGAGGGGCAGAGGGAGACAGAATCTTAAGCAGGCTCCATACTCATAGTGGGGCTCAATCCCATGACCCTGAGATCATGACCTGAGCTGAAATCAAAGGCTGGACACTCAACCTATTGAGGGACTCAGACACCCCATTGTATTTATATTTTTAAAAAGAAATGACAACGAGAATTAAGAAGAAAGCTAGCTTTCCATTTCCATAAAGGTTTTAGAAAATGCCTACAGAGGACCTGCCAGCAAAGCAGCTCTTCTCTGGGCTACATTTGCTCACAATGTGACTCACAGGAGGTCACCTGCAACAGGAGAGACTCCTTTCTACCCTGGGTTCAGAACCAAATAAACAAATAGCACACCAGCTTTGGAGAGACACACGTCAGAGCCAAACATGTAATTTGGAAAATTATATGTGGCTAATTGCCCGGAAAAGACCTCTTAGCTTTTCACAGAGATTCATTGGGAAGATTTTGGAAGCCTCATCAGAAAGGCTTAGAACATTTATCTTCCTAGGACAAGGGTGAGAAAAAATTTTGCCCGGGAACATAAGCACAAGGAGGCACAGAGGTAGGTATGTTTACCCAAGTGGCACCAAAGGATAAACAAGAAATGCTGCCATAAACCCTTAAGTTAAACTCCATCGACAGCTCATATGTCTCCCAAGGTACCATCCTTTTTCTAACCTTAGAGTTCCTGTGTGTGTGTGTGTGTGTGTGTGT
This sequence comes from Panthera uncia, assembly GCF_023721935.1. Lineage (NCBI taxonomy): Eukaryota > Metazoa > Chordata > Mammalia > Carnivora > Felidae > Panthera > Panthera uncia. The sequence goes on along the minus strand of NW_026057578.1, from coordinate 32,284,231 downwards.
GTGTGTGTGTGTGTGTATACATTTGTCATGGCAAAAGTCACTTACCAAACTTCAGAATATTCACAGATTTATATCTATGTACTTTATATAAATGTGGCACTGTATTGGCTGAGAAAATTTATTTCTTTAGATACCAAGTGAGTTACTATAAAATCAGAACATTAGCCCTGAGGTTTATATAAAACTTCATCTTACCAAGAGGCATGAAAATCTCCAGAGGCCCTTCTGTCAATTCAGATTTCTTTACCTTAGGTCTGACTCCCTCAGCTTCAGGTGATAACACTTTTTTCTAGCTTCAAATCAATAATTTGCTGTCCTTCCCCCACCTCTTCTGGCATGTTTGATTCAGTCAAAGGAAAAGGTACCTAACAAATCCCCCAAAAGAGATTTATGTAGCAAGACTGGATGAAAACAATTCTCTTTCTAGCCTGCTTTCAAGAAAGGCAGGTTAAAAATTACTGAAAATTTACAAGGCCCTCTAACCTAACCTATAAAGCCAGCCTCAGCCAGGCATCCGACTCTGTTGACTGCTCACCAGAGTCTCTGTTCAAAATTCATTTGTCTTGCTAGGGCTCCAGGAAAAAAAAAAGATAGATAGACACAGACAAAATAACTGGGTATAGCCACCTTCTTGATGACAGGCCTTGGCAAAAACAGAACTGTGCAAATAAAATTATGAAGAGAGTACATGTGGCTTCTCTGAAAAATTCTTAATGTTATTTAATTAATTGAAATTTAAACAACCACACATAGCTAGAGGCTACCACATGGGACTGTAACAGCACAGAGAACACCAGTTGGCTTTCCTTGATAGTGGCAACTCCAAAGATATCAATGCCCATCAGTCCCATTTTACATATTTTTGGATTAGTTTGGAGGGGCTTTCCAGCAGTAAATGAAAAAGAAGTTAGAATTGCAATATATTTTCTAAAAGAATGTAATCACACTACTTTCAGATATATATGATAACTGACACAAGAGTGGCTAGTTTACTAAAGGTCCAATTCTGCACTTTTGATAACAGAAGCATTGTTATTTGCAATTAGCGTTTTAAACACCCCAACTGGACTTGACTTGCTTACTTTGCAGTTTCACTGTCTACCTGTAAATTGTTTTATGGTACTTTTATCTTCTCATAATCCAGTTTCTCTTATACTATGCATTTCTTGAAGTGAAGGTTCTGTCCACTAATTTCCACAAATACAACTTGCTTTGTCTTTAACACCAAACAGCCATGATCTTTTCTTGGTTGATTAAGCTAAGTTCCTAATGGTATATACAGTATTGTTGATGACTTTCGCTTTTTCATGTTTTTGCTTCTTGAACTTGTAGCAACTTCCTTGATTCCAACCTTTAAAAAAATATTTATTTATTTTGAGAGAGAGAGAGTACAAGCCTAAGAGGGAGAGGGGCAAGGAGAGAGGGAGAAAGGAAAGCCCAAGCAGGCTCTGCACTGTCAGCGCACAGACCAACATGGGGCTCGAACTCACGAACTGTGAGATCTTGATCTGAGCCAAAATCAAGAGTCAGATGCTTAACTGACCAAGCCACCCAAGTGCCTCCCCACCTTGATTCCAACCTTTAAAAACTTTCTTTACCTATTTCTTACACCTGTTGTTGACCCATGTAGGTACAACTTCAGCATATTATCTAGAACAAAGGTTCTCAAATTTAAAGGCACATGGGAATCATTACCTGGAAGGCTTGTTAAACACAGATTCCTGGGTCCTAACCCCAGAGTTTCTGACCCAGTAGGTCAGGGTGAAGTCAGAGAATCTGCATTTCTAACAAGTTTCCAGGTGCTGAAGATGCAGCTTGCTGGGCCACCACATTTTGAGAACCACTAACCTAGACTTTAAGAACTCTTCTTGGTTTCTTGGATTCCTAATCCACCTACCCGAACCCCATGGTTGGTTACTTCAGCATAGATGCCAGCAATGCCCTTTATAACACCTAGTGTGCATGTGAATTATTGGGATATTGTTCACATGAGTAGTTGTAATCAGTGAGCCTGGAGTACAGCTTGATAATCTGCATTTCTAATAACCATCCTAGGTGACACACTCCACACTCTGGGTAATACCACCCTAGACTTCTTCGCCTTAATTTCCCCCTTACTCATTTTCAATCCTGTGTCATTCTAAGAAGGTTTCCTAAGATCTGCTAAGGAACTGGACTCTCCACACTAATTGTTGCCTAAGAGTTCTTCCTACTAGTTAGCATCAGAGCTACCATCCCCCTACCCCACACTCAAGGTGGACATCAGTGATTTCATCATGGGAATCCTGAAGTCTGAATGTAGCCTCAAAGCTTTTCAGAGCACCTGTGCCAGGCAGCCACTAACAAATCCCAGCAGAGTTGAGACCAAACTGGCTGTCTCTCTTTGTACAAATAAATCTCCCAAAATGGTTACACTAAACTTCACCAGGAATTAAACTTTTCCTGCTCTTTAATGCAAATAGATAATCAAGCTTTCTATATACCTAAGAATATTCAGTTCATATGGCTACTCAATTCCTTCTTCCAAGTAACCTTGTGAATTCTGATAAACCCATTTATTCCTCTATTTTTCAACCATCATCTCTCGTTATTTCTTGTCTCTAAGTCATATTCTGCTTTATTAAGATTTTTACCTTCTAAGAGAATACATACCCTACTTAATGTCTTTGATATTTTATTTCTCCCTTATCTAAAACAAGTTTATATCTCTTATCTCAAAAACCAGTACTCTTGAAGCGCCATTACATCAAAATTACTGTCTTGTTTCTCTTTGCTTTGACTTTTACTCACCCCCCCCACCCCCCAAAATGGAGTCTGTATTCAGGGCTTCCATATTCAAAGAAGCCATTCATTCTTAACCTCAAGAAATCGGTTTCCATACCCACCACTCTAGCAATGATGTGTCACAGGTATTTATTCAGGAAATTCAATGACTTTTTCTCAGTTCTCAGTGCAGTAATTACTATTGATTAGATGCTTGGAAACAAAAGGTTTTACTTTCCACTGGCTCCTGGCCCACTCCTCATTTATATCTTTGGTTTTGCTTCTCCTTCCACCACTAAATATCTAGAACCCAAAGAGGAGTTTTATCTCTAGTACCCTACAGCTTTCTCTCTCCAGTCTTCCTCAGATATCTCGAGTTACCTTGCTTCAGCAAACACTTCTCTTGTGAGTGATGACACTCAAATCTATTTCCCATTTAAGTTTCAGTCCTACTTTCCCAAAAACCTACTAGGCATCTCCACATGAGTTTTCTCAACAGTCCTAAAGCTGATCTCATCCGTTCCTCACCTAAGTCAGTTTCCTCTTTGGGTTTCTTATTTTGTTCTTCAAGTTACCTAGGCTCAAGGTCCTGGAATCAGCCTGGACCTGACCACATGTCACTCTGTACACCCAATAAGTTCTCAGACCCCATAAATACTTCCTTCAAAATGTTTCTCTAAACATTCCATTCCTTTTTATCACTGCCAATTCCAACCCAGTCTTATTACTTAATCTTCTAAGCATAGAAGATTTTTTAATTCTCTCCATGTCAATTAATCCAAGAAGCTACTGTAATGGAATTTCCCAAAACCCCTCCTTCTTATGTCACCCTCATGTTCCCAAAGCCTTCATCATACCATTTCCTACAGCAATAATAATCTCTAATCCTGTTCAAGAGATTTTGTAATCACAGCTATTCAATCTATTCAAACTTACCTCCTTCTACGCACCTCCATGAACTCCTCAGTCATGCTGGTCCACTTTTTCTCAAAGTATGCCATCCTCTGTACACAATCACCCCACCTCATTCCTGTGTGCTGCCAGTTTCCTATGCCCTACCCTCCTCCACTGTTCATCCAAAAGTCCAACTTCTGGGTAGACTTCCCTGACTACTTTTGCCCCCGTATGCTTTGCATACCTGAAGTTTTGTTTGAACAATGTAGCCCTTAGCTTTCCTTTCCTTGTATTGCTATTTACCTTTTTCCTATAAATCCTATTATTCTTGCACAGACTCAAAGTTCACTGTAAAAGGAGCTCTATCTTACATCTGCTTTGCCTAGAATGGCAGCTAGTCATAGATCAGCAATGTCACCAGACAGCTGAGTTTCAAAGTAAAGATTTTATTCTAATTTTGTCCATTTAATGGATTGGCATTAGAATTTCTATGCAGTTTGAATTTAGGATTGCCCTCAGGGTGATAATTTTATACAGTGCCCTACAAAAGATATACATACCAGAGCAGATAGCGTTTCCTCTAATAATGAGGCTTCCACACAGTCAAAGGTTGTAGTTGAACTAAATCTTGTTTCATATCCTAGCTAATAAATGCTCCTAAATATTTTCAAGCTTCCCCACCGTCGCTAAGGCTTAGAGAGGCTATTTGTCATACTTGCAAAGGCTTTAAATGAGGCATGATTTCCAGAAGAAAGCAGCTGTGTAAAATTGGCCTACAAACAGAAAGACGGCATGGCTGTGGGACACCTAGCTTGCTGTCAACAACCAAAATCTTCACTGGCACTGGTAAATGTTTTATTGGTTTAATATTAAATTAACTGCCCCTGCATACGGAGTGCATTATATTTAATGGCATTCTGGTATTTGGAACTGCAGTTTGCTCTTATGCACCTGTAAAATTAGTATTTCATAATATTCCACTACGTTTGTAAAGCTTCATTTGTTTTATATGCAGTTTTCAAAAGCCTGACACAGGCAGTAGAACTTGGGCTTGGAGAAAATCTGATGGGCAAACTGTTACCACTAAAGAGGGACTTCTTTTTTTTTTTTTTCTATCTACAACCCACACTATTTGAAACAAAGATTATAAGGTTTTTGTTTATCTTGAGTCATCGGTGAACAATTAATGCACTTTGGTTGCCCTTCACTTTGCTCAGGAAAAGTCTATCTGGGGAGATGAGTAATTGCAGGTTTACTAAGATCAAACCCCACTACGATTCTTCAGGCTGCTCCTGTTTAAATACCTTAACTGTTACTAAACCTTGAGCAGGGAGTCATTTTTGGGTTTGCCCAGACATTTTAAGCCTACAATTACAGAGGATTATTTACAAATAGTATTCATTTAGGGACAAAATTTCCCCGATTATAAAACCATTAAAAAATCCCTGAAAACAATGAAGCTTAGATTCTGTGCTTCTATTATTCAAAGTTCTTATATGGCTAACCCAGAACTCACCTTTCACATTAATTCACCTAATTTACCAAAACCATTGTCATCCATTGATTCTGCTTTTGGCACTGAGCAGTCTGAACTAAAGTATACACACACACAGTCTTAATAAACTCAATTACTCAATTGGCATTGTCACCATGTGGCCTTTATTTTTACAGGACTCACTTTCTAAGGTAAATTGCCTAGAGACTGCCCTTAATCAAAGATGCCCATTCAAAACTGCATCTTCATTTATGTACTAGCATTTGTTTGAATACCTGTTTTCAATTCTTTTGGGTACATAATCTAAATAAATCTATAGAGCTAGAAAACAGATTGGTGGTTGCCAGGTGCTGGGGGCAAAGCATGAGTGCTTAATGGGAATGAGGTTTCCTTTTGTGGTGATGAAAATGTTTTGGAACTAGACAGAGATGATGGATGTACAATACTGTGAATGTACTAAATAAATGCCACTGTATTATGCATTTTATGTATAATGGTTAATGTCATGTGTACGAACATCACTTCGATTAAAAAGGGAAAAAACTGGATCATCATCATGGGCTTACTGCACATGTGGCTTGCAAGCTCCACTCAGGTCAAGTCTATATGTGATACTGAGCCACCCTAAAAATGAACCCCAGAGCCTATTTTCTGAAAGAAACACAGGACTTCCAACAATTTCTTACATTTAATTATGTAATCAAAATTGCCTACTCCTATTTAGACCTCATGCATCTGTCTCTATTTTTTTTTAATTTTTTTAATGTTTTTTTTATTTATTTTTGAGACAGAGAGAGACAGAGCATGAATGGGGGAGGGTCAGAGAGATAGGGAGACACAGAATCCGAAGCAGGCTCCAGGCTCTGAGCCATCAGCCCAGAGCCCGACGCGGGGCTCGAACTCGCGGACCGCGAGATCGTGACCTGAGCCGAAGTCGGACACTTAACCGACTGAGCCACCCAGGCGCCCCTGCATCTGTCTCTATTAACAGAACTACGTAAAGATTCAATGACCATCCCTCTCCCTTCTTGAAGATCTTTCCACCAGACTCTGTCTCCCCACAATGTGCAGCTTTTTTCATTTCCTTGCATTTTTTGAGTGCACCTAAAGAGCTGGTAACCCTCAGGGGCTCTGCATTATTAGCCCTCTCTCTTTCCCTTCCCTGCAGGATTTCAGAGGACTTCTTTGCCCTTGTTGCTCTGGCAGCTAAGGACTCCCAAATCTGGACCTGCAGCCCCTCCTGGGTCCAGATCTGTGTGACACTAGCCACCTGCACAACCAGAAGATTCTCATTTCCCAAACAGAGCCAATGGTAAAAATACCTGATCTTCACATAGCTTTCATAAACAATTCTTTAGAAAATGTTCTCATAGATATTATCTCTTTAAATCTTCACAACATCCTTATGAGATAAGTAATAGTGTTTCCCCATCCTGCAGCTAAGGAAGCTGAGACACATAAAGGTGAAGTGTTCAAGGTCACTAAGTTGATAAATTGCAAACATGTCCACTATTCAGCATCCCAGTTCCTTACTCATCCCAGTGTATGACAGGGAGGCCTTTTTATCTCTTCAAAAATAGTTTCTTCTCCTACACTTGCAATATGCCTTTGCAACATCACCCTCTCTCCACCCAAGCTCAGGAACTGGAGTCTTCCAAGTCATTCTTGACCTTCTTCTCCTTCACTACCAACATCTAACCAAAGTCTCTTACATGTAGTCTATTCTACATCCATGGAGACCACTCATCCTCTCTTATGTCTTGCCAGACCACTTCAACATTGTTTTAACTGACCTCCTAGTACCCATCCCTACAGTGCCCCTCTATGATTGTATTCCATCACTCATCTCTATCTTAGAGAGCCTTGGTTAATTGATACTACCTATCAGACCACGTGAAAGGTTTCAGCACAGCATTCGAGGCCTCTTCACATCTTCTCACTTTCCAGGCCCATTTATCACAATTCCTTTCCATGTCTTCAATACAGGTATACCAAACTACCTTCTATTCCCTGAAGCCACTGCATTTCACTCTCCTGTGCCTTTATTTGCACAGTTTCTTCTTCTTGAATGTATTCTTATTTACTTTCTAATTGGTGAAATCCTTCAAAATTCAATTCAAACATCACTACCTTTGTGAAATATTTCCCGAGTCTCCCTACCTGGTCCAGGGAGAATGAATGAATCCTTATTTGGTTTTAAATATGAAGTACTTTGTATATCATGTATATCGGTTTCCTAGGACTGCCATAACGAATTAACACCACCTTTGTTGCTTAAAACAACAGAAATGTATTCTCTCACAGTTCTGGAGGCCAGAAATACAAAATCAAGGCGTTAGTAAAGCCACACTCCCCCCTGGTGGTTTCAGTGGAGAAGCCACTATTCCTTGGCTTGTGGCTGCACCTCTCTGTTGTCTCCACACTAACACATCTAAAAATGACTTTATTCCCTCATAATATGTGAAGGATAGGTTTGCTGGGTATACTAGTATGGTCTGAAAATCATTTTCAGTCATAATTTTAAAGGCCTCTTGAATTGCATTATATGCTCCATTATTGCTATCTGATACCATTTTTATCCTTAATTATTTTACATGATCTCATTTTTTTATCTTATGAAGCTTTTACCATTTTTTTCTTTATGCCTGGTTTATTAAAATATCATGATGATGTTGCTTTGGTATGAGTTTTTTTGTATTCATTATACTGAATGTTTGGTAGGACAGTTCAACATCCTTAGTTCTAAAAAATTTTCTTATATTATTTGGTGAATAATGTCCTATTTTTTCTGTTCTTATTTTCTCAAACACCTATAAGTTAGATGTTAGATGACCCGGAATAGTCTGATAACATTCTTAATAACCTCTGTGCATCTCCTTGTCTTTTTATTTCTATATTCTGGATACTTTCCTCAGAATTTTCTTCTAACAGTTCTACTGTTTTAAAAACTTCAGTTATCCTCTTTTTAACTTCTACAAGCTCTTATTCTCAGCCTATTCCATTTTTAGGAATAAACTTAAGATGCAATGGTTATAATATCTCCATGTATCTTTTCGAGATGATTAATAATAATTTCTTCAAGTTTTCCTCTCTCATATCGATTGCCTCTTATTCCTCTGATTTCTTTTCTCCCATTTCTTTTGGTATTTAATAGGATTTCCTCAAATGGCTGATGTTGCTTGGTTATCATTTACATTTTACAGCAAAAAACTAAATACGTGAATAGAAGTTTTACGTGTTTTTATAGAGTTTCTACAAGGCCAAATACATCTCAGGCCAAACAAACTTATCTGCTGGTCTTCTTTCTGGGGATTGTTTTGGTTCTCCACAAAGAGAATTTCCAATGTTATGCCTAAGTAAGGGTATATCTAACGCCAGACTAGAGGTAGGAAGGTTGTTTCTCACCTTTTGGTTTATAGACTTCTACCTAATCCTAGTATGATCAATATAACACCCCAAGCTCATCCTCCTCTGGGCCCTTATCCCTAATCTCTGAGATTTCTCTGGTTCAATTTCTCTCAAGAATAAACTTCCAGGCTCTTGCAAGCATGAAGAGTTGGGAGAATTTTGTCTTTTTACTGTAAATGGTGGGAGAACCAAGAAGTTGCCTGTTCCTTTGACTTATTTTCAAACAAATCTATTTTCAGCTCCAAAGTTTGCCACTACCCTCTTCGTTCCTGCCAATTACTTAGCCATTTTCTCATTTGCAAACAAACTGCATTGGGTGGCATCTATTTCAATACCACCATCTCCCAGCCCTGGCCCCAAAGTTATTTTGGTCTATCTTTCTAAGTCATTTCTACCTACTTCATGCACTTACTGTCTACTACTTACAAATATTTGCTATTTTCTTTGCCTACTACATCTCTAGTATTCCAGAAGTCTACCAGTTTACTCAAAGATTGAGTTTCTTACTATTATTTTTTTCTTTTTTAGAAACTCTAGAAAAGAAGATGCCAGATAATGCTTTATTTACTCCACCATTTGGAAATAAAAACCCTTATCTATTCAGTCCTTAATCGATCTTAAAAGATCTTAAGATCTTTAAGATCTCTCTGATCTTTTAAGACAAACTTTTTATTTTATTTCTTCTAAAAAGATAGCCTTTCCCATGATAAGAGGCCCATTTTTCCCCTAAAGTCCCCTTTGACCTGTATTTCTCATACTGAAATAATATTCAGTTTATTATTTCCTCAAATAGGATTAAGTTGAATTTTATCCATCTGCTCCAAATTGCCTCTTATCTCTCCCCTACTTTTAAAATTATGCCTATTCCTTTGGGGATAAATAACTTTCAATAATACAACATTCAAAATAGATTAACTAAACACTACTCACAGCAAAATACTCAAAGGAAGGGGAGAAAAAAAGAGATTACTATATATATCCAGGCCTACCAGCCACTCATTAAACATTAAACTAATTCCCACAAAATTTTCCTTGGTGTTTTAAACCTTTAGAAATACCTAATGGAGCATCACAGTATGTATGCTCAATGAATTGTAACAAACCAAGCAGGACTCAACTGGTCTGAGTACAAGTTTCTGGGATAAGTTTAACAATAAAAATAGACTTCACTTCCATCCATCACAATTATGCATTTTATCCATTGCTTTGGAAACTGTACAAGGCAAATTATAAGTTCCACAGTGTCAGTAATAAAAAAATCAATTAAAATATATTCCATGTTATTAAATAGTTCTGACAGTTGCTTTCATTACTTCACAGATTTATAATTAGCCCTTCAGAATACCACTGCGGTCATTCTAGTTTTTGAATGGACAAACTGAGGCATGAGATAATAAAGTATGTTTTTTAAAAATATATTTGAGAAAAATAAAACAGAAGAATTAAGAATAATCTGGGCTTGTCTTAACCTCTTGTTTATCAGCCACATGATTCTTCCATATAATATATTCTTCATAGCACTGTGGAGTTTAAAACTCCAAGGTATTTTTCACATTAAGCCAGATGTCTATTTCCTGACATCTGTAATTCCCACCCTAGAACATTAAATATATTTTAATTAAAGCATTTTAATTGCAAAAATTTCTGATAGTTTAAAATGGTATGTGTTCATACTCTTTGAAATTATTACATTGCTGGGGCAAATATAATTAAATTTGGTTACACATTAAAACACAGCCTCATCATGTATTTTGCTTTAATTGTGTGTCTATTTTAAAGAACACTTACAATTTTAATGATTCAAATCCAAAGAATAATTTCTTGAATGTAAGACTATACCATGAACTTCATAGCTGAATGAAAATCACTGGATTCAAAATCATTCAATTGCCTGCACGAGCCAGAATTTGGATCAGATTTTTGGAAAATGTGGTCTACTATTAAAGCTCTGAATTGAAACTTAGTAAAGAAAATACAGAGAACTAAAAATTCAATGTGAAGAAGAGAGGAAGAATAATATTTTCAAATTATAAAGGAGTTGTGTTACAATGGAAATGATTATTCTTTCAGTATGGGTAGTTCTTGATTGTACCATAAACCATCTCTCTCTAAACCTAACAGCCACACAGTGACGCCAACCCCAGCATGCTGCCAGAAATGTGGAACAACCGTGTTGCCTCAGAAAGATTCTTACAGAGAAGATGCAGAAGATCAATCACATAGCTTCATGCCTGCCTGTCCAAGCCTGAGACTCAAAGACTACAACCTGTTTTACTCAGCCCTTCTCTGGTCCAAAGCCAGCAAGACTCCATGGCCCTCTTGGTATACCAGGAGTCTCTTCCCCCACCAGTGGGTACAACTTGGAACTGTCTTTGGTGCAGCCTTTTCCCTGGACTCACACTCAGGGTCTCTGCTCTGGTGCTGGACTCCCTCTCTGGAGCTTAATGAGGGCACTGATTATCCCAACCAGCTCCCCTCAGCCCCATTTCCTTGGAGATGAGTTCCCACTCCTTGCACTAGCTGAGGTCCTCTTTTGGATGAGGTATTTTTTCTTGATAGATTTCTCAGGCAGTCAGCAGAGGTCTCCTTTCAGCCTGAATAGATTCCTCTGAACCACTTGCTTCATCACAGTACCATCACCTGTGACATGACAGATTATGAAAGCTTGCACACAGCTCACACCTCTGTACCTGCTTCCCTAGTCCATGCTCCACATCACAGCCACAATGGTCTCTGCCTCTCATCTGCTTAACTTCCTTAGATGGTGCCCCACTCCTCCCAGGATGAATCCCAACTCCTTAACTGCTTCTGTACTTCCTGTCTTGCTCCAACCCAATCTCTATGCTCAATTCCTGTTGGGCTATCTACAGATTCCTAAACACAGGTTCCTCCTGTTCCCTGGCCTATGGAATTGCCACAAGCTATAGAAACCTTAGCCTGAAGCACCCTTCACCCTGGCTCTAGGCTGGTTTTTAACAGCCACTTTCCCTAATACCAATTCATCTATAAATTAAGATCTCTTAGACATCTAAAAATTTTTAAATATATTCTATTCTTTTTAAGCCACATTTTGACTTTAAGATTTTTCTTCTCCATCTTATCTCAAGTCTAAAAAATACTTTTGTATTTCTAGCTATTTTTTTAATTGCAGGATTTCATGAAAAATGACATTTAAAAATGTTTTTTGCAGATGTATCTTATTGTTGTGGTCATATTTACTTTTGAAAACCTTAAGAACATTCAACACTTAAAAGACTTCTCAAACTAACAATTCACACTTCTCAGCAGTATACAAAGCAAGAATCACAATAATTTACTGTCTTTTATATTATTTAAGCTTTGTCATTAAAGTCAGCCGATATTTGACCAATACTTTAGTTGATGAATATTCGAGGATGAAACCAAGGAAACATCTAAGATCTAAGAGAGTCATGGGAAGAGTCCGAAAAAAAAATAGAGTGAGAAATTATTTAACCTATTATGCAAATGTGTAAATGCACTAAGTACACATTACTGAATACCAAATTTCAAAAATTTGACTAGCATTCAAGAATACTTGTGTATGATATATTTTGATTTTAACTATAGCATCATGAGACGGGTCTCATTATCCTCACTTTAGAGCAGAGGAAACTAAAATTCAGACATATTAAGTGAAATGTGTCAAATAACTACAACGAGTAGATTCAAGATTTGAAACAGTATCTTTCAAGAACTTCACTCCTCTTCCCACTGTGCAGTCCATGAACCTTGACATCTGAATCATGTCATGAGTCCATGAATCCAAATAACAGAGCTGAAAATGTCACCACTGCTGTCTATGTCATTTTTTTATAGTTGGATTAACTCAAAAGGGAAACAGGTTTGAGAGATTTCTATAGCCATGGGGAGAATTACATCAGGAAAGCTACAATACTGTGTAACAAGTCACTCCAAAACTCAGTAGTTTAAAGGAACAATAACTTATTACAGCTCATACATGACTTCAGGTCAGCTGGGGCTTGGCTAATCTAGGCTGGTCTCAGGGCAGAAATGCTTTTAGTATCTTAGGAGATTCTGCTTTATGGGACAGGTCACCTGAGGCAATTCAGCTGCAGGGTGAAAGTCCAGCTTGCTCAAAGTTTTTCCCTGTTTTATTCTGCAGTTCAGGCTAAAGGGGCAACTATGACTTGGATGTGCTTCTCATGACAATGACAGAGACATAAGGGAAATAAAAATTCATGAGCTTTAAGGAAAAGTCTAGAAATGGCACATTGCTACTTCCACCTACATGACATTGGACAAAGCCAGGGCTGAGTCCCAAATCAAAGGGAAAAGTGTACTATGTCCTCAAAGAGGCAATTACTAGGTGAAGATGCAGGAGAGGTGAAGAAATAGAGCCAGCAATTTATTCTTCTTTCTAAAATGTTGTTTTCTAAGTATACTCTGATTTAAAAATAAGAGATCAGGTACACTGCTTTGACAGTAAAGTAAATTCACCTTTCTTCATTCCATTTATCCATCTGTTTATCCACCCTTCTAACAAATCTTAAGAGACTACAAGGTCAAACAATACTATAGGCACTGGAAATGCAAAATTAATACACTGTTCCCTGTCCTCCAGGTAAGACAGAAACATAAACAATATTTTTCTTCTTGTTTCTGTTTGGTGTCTATTTTGTCTACAATGAACAGGAAGAACTTACATAAAAATAAATTTTAAAATATGACTAAAGAAACAGAACTTGAATTATAGTTTGTTTAGAACTAAAACATTGGGGCACCTGGATGGTTCAGTTGGTTAAGCAACCGAATATTGGTTTCGGCTCAGATCATGATCCCACCATTCATGATTTCAAGCCCTGCGATGGGCTCTGCACAGTCAAGCCTACTTGGGATTCTCAATCTCTCTCCCGCCCTCATCTCTCTGCCCCTCCCCCACTCACTCTCTCTGTCTCTCTCAAAATAAATAAACTTTAAAAAAAGAACTGAAACATAACAATTAAGTATGCCAATAACACATAAGGAAATAATTAAAACAGTGTACTTTGGTTCATAACAGTTTGCTATACCCCAAATATAAAGAAACTATCTGGAATGGGTCAATCCTACAAAATCCTTACAGTGAAAATTCTATTAGATCTAAATCTGGAAGGATGTACAGAAGCCTCCCAGGAAAAGAAAGGGCAGTGAGACTGTGTGTTACTGGTAGAAGGGAATACTTTGTAGAAATAATGAGCAGTTAAGTTTTTAGAAAAGAATTGCCATCATTATTCAAAAACCGTTAGTGAGACTGAGGGACCAAAGAAGACTTGAACACATTTATGAAATTCTCACTACCCAAATCTTGACCAAAATCAATGCATTTTCTAATAGAGGAGATACCAATGAAGGAAAAGACAGCATGTTTTACAAGTGAGAGTGGAGCATCATAGATTTATGCTATTGAGAAAATAATTGTAAATCAAGTGTTCACATTCTTGTGGTCCTTAATTAAATGTCTGATTCAGCATTGACAATGTTAGGTAGCTACTGAAAAGACTGCTGATTTAACGTTTTAGATTTGAAAGTGACAGGTCACTCATAATCAAGATGTTTCTTCTTGGGAAAGAAAGGATAGAGTTTTTCAAAACCATTGGGAGGATATGGTCCATTTACGATTTCCACTTCTGGATTTGATTTATAACCATATGATTTCATCAAATTCAAGCCTGAGAGAAGAATTTCTGCCAGGCAGATATTTTAGACCAGACCAGATTGCCAGATATCATCAAATTTCAGTATTGTTACATCTTCCAGCAACTATCCTATTCATCCACGCTTTGCATGTACTCATTGGTTTTTTTTTTTCTTTCCTCTCCTAGAACTTTTGTAGGTGATTATTTTCTTGTGTTAGTACATAAATTTGAACTTTTTAGACATCCAATGTTTCATAAACTCAAGCCCATTTTGCTCCTCTCCTCAATCAATAACATTAATAGAAAGAATGTGATCTGAAAGGCAAAGTTGAGATTATGCTGTAAATTTTGACACAAATCATCTTAATTCTAGGTAATTTATATTTGATTTCTAATTATTTCCTGTATATATCTTACCTCCCACTTGCAAAAGATTCATCATTTACTAGCTAAAATTAACAACTCACCAAACAACAGATGTTTGTGAGGATGTGGAGAAAGGGGAACGCTTTGCACTGTTGGTGGGAATAAAAACTGGTTCAGCCACTCTGGAAAACAGTATGGAGGTTCTTCAAAGAAATTAAACATAGTGGCACCTGGGTGGCTCAGTTGGTTGAGCGGCTGACTTCGTCTCAAGTCATGATCTGGCAGTTTATGAGCTCAAGCCTCACATTGGGCTCACTGCTGTCAGTTTGTCAGCAGAGAGCCTGCTTCAGATCCTCTGCCCCCTCTATCTTCTGCTCCCCCATGTGCACTGTTCCAAAAATAAATAAATATTTAAGAAAAAAATTAAAACTAGAACTACCCTATGACCTAGAAATTACACTACTAGGTATTTATCCAAAGGATACAAAAATGCTGTTTCGAAGGGGTACCTATACCCTAAAGTTTATAGCAGCACTATCAACAATAGCCAAATTATGTAAAGAGCCCAAATGTCCATTGACTGATGAATAAAGAAGATGTGGTGTATATATTTTTTTTCTTTGTCTAACATATTTCACTTAGCACTATACTCTCTAGCTCCATCCATATCATTGCAAATGGAAAGATTTCATTCTTTTTTTATGGCTGAATAATATTCCAGTGTGTGTGTGTGTGTGTGTGTGTGTGTGTGTGTACACATCACATCTTCTTCATCCACTCATCTATCAGTGGACACTTGAGCTACTTACATAGTTTGGCTATTGTAAATAATGCTGTAATAAAAACATAGGGACCGATGTATCACTTTGAATTAGTGATTTTGTAGTTTTTGGGTAAATAACCCGTAGTGCAATTGCTGGATGATAGGATAGTTCTATTTTGAACTTTTTGAGAAACCTCCATACAGTTTTCCAGAGAGGCTGCACCAGTTTGCATTCCCACCAACAGTGCATGAGTGTTCCTCTTTCTCCACACCTAGCCAACACCTCATTTCTTGTGTTGTTGATTTTAGCCATTCTGACAGGTGTGAGGTTATATCTCATTGTGGTTTTGATTTGAATTTCCCAACATTTTCAACTTCTTAATAGAGTTTTTAACTTCAATTCCCATTAAAAAAATATCAGTTTCCAGGTACATTTGCATCTAAATCTAATTATCTTCCTTGACAGAAAGATGACTTTTGAGGGAATTATGTAAAAAGAGGATGAAATAAAATAAAATAAAATAATATAAAATAAAATAAAATAAAATAAAATAAAGGGGCACACACACAAAGTAATGTGCATGCCAAGTAATTTAAAGTTCTTTCTTTAAATGGCTTTTTAATTACTTCTGTATTTCACTTGTTTTTTATTTTCTTTACCGCAGTAGTTTCTAATCTTTGCTGGACATGGGAATCATTTGAGATGCTATTAAAAAGTACCCATACTCAGGGGCGCCTGGGTGGCTCAGTCAGTTGAGCATCCGACTCTGGATCAGGTCATGATCTGACAGCTTGTGGGTTTGAGCCCCAAGTTGGACTCCCTGCTGACAGCTCAGAGCCTGGAGCCTGCTTCAGATTCTGTGTCTCCCTTTGTCTCTGCCCCTCCTCTGCTCACATTCTCTCTCTCTCTCAAAAATAAATAAACATTGGGGCACCTGGGTGGCTCAGTCGGTTAAGTGTCCACTTCAGCTCAGGTCATGATCTCACGGTTCATGGGTTCGAGCCCCACGTCGGGCTCTGTGCCAACAGCTTGGAGCCTGGAGCCTGCTTTGGATTCTGTGTCTCCCTCTCTTTCTGCCCCTCCCCCACTCATGCTCGGTCTCTGTCTCTCAAAAATAAATATTGAAAAAAAAATTTTTTTAAATAAACATTGGGGTGCCTGGGTGGCTCAGTGGGTTAAGCATCCAACTTCAGCTCAGGTCATGATCTCGTGGTCGGTGAGTTCGAGCCTCACATTGGGCTCTGATAGCTCAGAGCCTGGAGCCTGCTTTGGATTCTGTGTCTCCCACTCTCTCTGCCCCTCCCCTGCTCATGCTCTTTCTCACTCTCAAAAATGAACAAATGTTAAAAAAAAATTTTAATAAATAAATAAACATTTAAAAATTTAAAAAAATACCCATACTCAAGCCTCGCCCCAAACAACTGAATCTAAATATATGCAAGGAAGCCCCAGCACAAATATTTTACAAATCTCCTAAGGTAATTCTAAAAGGCAATTGTAGGATCAGTCAAAATTACTGAATTAGCCTTCTACCAAACAAATTTTTAAAAAAGATTTTAACTTATTCAAATAAAATAAACTGATATTTAAATTAATTTTTGTATTGACACATCCAACAAATATGTTGAGACTGCCAAGTTACAGAGTGAGTCAACAGGAACTTTAAGACCAAGATTTCAAATTATCATTCCGAAAAGTCTCTCTGTTTAGTGATTATCAGTCCACTTGTCTCAATTTAAGGCCATAGCACCCAGACTTCCCCAGTTGTCTGATTCTTTTAAATTTAAACAAAATGGCTGAATTCACCAGATGTTCTGTTCTCAGATTAACCAGGTGATCTGGCATCAGACTCACTCTCCATGTCAAGATGCACACTGGTAGCCTGCCAAAGCATCTCCTCAACCTACAGTCCTTTTCCAAAGGTTAAAATCATAGCAGAGCTGAAACAATACTGCTAACTCTAACAACACAGGCCAGAAACAAACCCAAGAAAGAAACTGGGCTCTCAATTTCAGATCTTGACCTCTGTACCATTCTACTCAATGTGAACCCTTGTATTTTGCCTTTTGTAATGCTCCTTCTTCTGAGACAATATGCCTTCTGGCTTCATATCACACACACACAAAAAAACACCTTTTTTTTTTTTTTGACCCACTGTTTCTCTAAGTTTTATCTATTTCTTTGAAATATCGTAAATGCTATGGCTATTTCAACCAGTAATTGTGTTTCTACATCATCTCTGAGAATGGCACGTAGTTCAGAGAAAAACAGCCAAAGTAGTTCAGTGTTTTTGGCTTATTGTTTGAATATCTTAAAGCATTGCAGCTGGAAAGAATTCCATTAATTTGTGGCTAGCACTGATACATCAGCCTTAAGAGCTTCCAAGTAAACAGAGGGAAGTTGGCATTGCTATCTTGTGGCAAGAAGCAAAGAACAGAGTGGTACAGAGTTCTCCGAGAAGGAAACATTAACCCAGATGTGAACAAGACAATGAATGAATTGTTCATTGGAACTTTTCAACCTTTCAGCTGTGAGCAGCAATTATAATCACCAATGCATCCAAACACTCAAAGGAGACTTAAACCTAAAAATTACACATCATGGCACAGGCACAATTATGTCTCCACAGCTCCATGAAGTACAGGAGCCCAATTTAACTTAAGCACTTAAAAAAATTAAACTGCTCTTTTGGGGAAACCCAGAAAAGCATCTGGTCGTATATAACGCATGCGTGCATGCAGGCACGCATGCACGTGCGCGCATGCACGCACACACACACACACACACACCCTACATTTAAAAACAATTGGCATTTATCTTCAAGAATCAACTCTTCATACTTATTACATAACACTCCTTTCACTTCTAATCAGAAAGGCAATCTTTCTTCTAATATAGTAAATATAGTTTATTTGTAAATCTACCAGAAAGGATTACAGTTGGCTATTTTAGGCCTCAGATGTCACAGAGTTGTGTAGTACCAGAACTTCTTTTGCCTTGCCAAAGGACAGAAGTGTTTGTGTTTGTGCCTAGACGGTAAAGTTCTAAATTATGTGTTTTATTAAGTACCTTAAATTATTTTAAACAGTAACTAGATAATCAGATGATCTCCTCTATTCTGAGGTGTGCAATTACACTTTTGTTCTCTTAGAGTTTCTCTATTATGTAAATCCCAAATCAGATTGTTTTAACATAGCTCTTCTTAACTGGTTATATTTCTGCATCATTAATCAACTGAATTGTTCCTTTCCATGTGCCATAAGGAAGGTCATTTCTGGTAGCATTTAACCAGCCAATATGAATGAAATTCATTCAAATATTATTTGTCTGCATATTGCATAGAAATCTCTCTGATGTCCCCTTGACACATATAATGCAAAAACAAAACAAAACAACAACAACAAACATTTGACTGTAGTATCTATCCTCTGGAAACTTTTCTAAAGTTATTAACTGCTTAAAAAAATCAAGTGTATACAACATCTTTACTGATTTTGACCAACTGAAAGTATGTACAAATTGTCTTAGGAATGATTTTAGATATATAGAAAGGGATACATAAAATGAACTTATATATGTTAAAATAGACTGTTCACAAAAAGGAATGAACTTCTAGAAAAACGAAAGAAAATGATTACTACAAATATTATAGTTTAGGGAATACCCAGTGAATCTTAATTCATGTAGTCACATCATAATAACTGATTCTGATAATATATAATAAATTATTACTTTATTTTTAAAACAACTTTTTATGTACAAGTTCTCGTTATAAACATGATACCATAAGGGCTTTAAGTCTTTAATTAAGTCCATAAATAAGTCCATATATATTTCTGTAAAACTGCTCTTCTAAGGAAAATGGAATAAAAATCTGAATAAATTGCATAACTTAAAATATTCTGGCATATTAATTCAAAGCTATAGGCATAAATTATTCCACTTTATTTTTCTGAGGAAGAACCTGACTACAGTAAAGGAGAATTCTCTGTACTGTTCTCTTCACATTTTGGTTTGGAAAAAAAATACTTCTTGATATTAAATGCAGGAAGTCCATGTGAATGTGATGATCAATCAAATAAGTATGTTGCCAATCCTTCTACATGCAATTAATAAAATGTTGATTTGCTGATTTGTAGGAGAGATTTTATGCTCAATAAGTTTTACGGGTAAAGTCTTAGGTCTGACTTTCTTTGTATAAATTAGACATACTTGTGTCAGAAGAATGTCCAAATAATGGATGGCTATTGCAAGTCAGGAGTTATGACTAGCAACATTTGTACAATTCTACGGCATACACAAAATCCCATTATTTCCAAAAACTAAACCCATGTACCTAAAGAAACATTGTGCTAATGGTGGATTTCTTTTTATGATCTTTATATAAATTGTAAATATTGGTTTTTGTGTAGAAATCGTAACACATAATATTATGGATTTTCATCTCAAAGATTTATTATACAATATAGCTTATAATTACTGGAAATTAAGATATTTTTCCTCTTGACCTTTTGTAGAAAGTGAACCTCCCTTGTATGTTTTTCCATAAGCATGTATTCAGAGATACGCTCTAAGGCATTACTTTTCAAACTTTTGACTGGTGGCCAACCAACTTCCTCCCCCCCAAAAAACAACCCTGCATTTTACTTTGGAACTGGGTACACACATACATGTATATGTATAAGTGAAACATAAATTTGACAAAGTAAAACTCCCCGGTTCTTCACTCCATTTACTTCTGTTATCAGTTATTCTGTTTTACTTTTGCATGCTGGATATGACCCACAATATTAATTTTATGAACCATCCATGGTTCCCCACCCAGAGTTTGCAAAACACTTTTCTAAGAAAAATCTGGGCCCTGGCTAACTCTCTGATGGGGGAGGAAAGGCCTTCCATACACACTTATGTCCCTGTCAGGAACCTCATTATGTTCAGGACCCTAAGAAGTCTAAGTATAACCTAGGACCTTAACTGAAAATACAAGTAGAAAATCACTGTTATTCATTATAAAAAATCTTGTAAGAAGCTACACTTGTGGAGATTATATGAAGAATAGGTAGACCATTCATGTGAATGGATAATCTTTGACATCTACCTCTGAATTAAGTCATACCGACAAAGTTCATAATGTGGTTTTCATCAAGGATCCATCACCATATTGCTCTGAGAGAATCAAGTGTCAGGAAGAAGTATGTCTAATCTAGGGATGCTCTGGTCCAGGCCATCTGACACTTTAATGTGATGTGCACAAATCCCCAGGAGAATCTTGTTAAAGTTCTGATTCTGGTTCAAAAGGGTTGCAGATTCTGAATTTTTAACAAGCTCCCAGGTGAGGCCAGTGATGTTGATACAAGAAGCACTTGGGCAACAAGCATCCATATGTGATTATGTTATTCCTAAAATTGGGTTTTTGAGAGCTGTTCAGATAATTCTTTTTGGACATTTATCAGGAAGAATTGTCCTTTGTTGGTCAATTGCTTTGCACTTGGGAGAAAAATAGTTACATTTTATTAAATAGGACTCATTCTTCAATCTACATTATACACATATCATTGATTTTTCAACATGTCTTTTCTTTTCTTTCTCAATTATTACCAGTTTACATTCTGACCCTGCCTCTCACTTGCATATATTGTTAAAAATTGTTTCAGGGGTGCCTGGGTGGCTCAGTAAGTTAAGCATCTGACTTCAGCTCAGGTCATGATCTCATAGTTTGTGGGTTTGGGCTCCATGTTGGGCTCTGCACTGACAGCTCAGAGCCTAGATCCTGCTTCAGATTCTGTATCTAACTCTCTCTCTCTCTCTCTCTCTCTCTCTGCCCCTCCTCCCACTCATGCTCTGTCTCTGTCTCTCAAAAATAAACATTAAAAAATTATTTCACATATTTCTTAGTAAAACATCAATGATATAACATTGTTCAAGATTCTAGGATCTATGGGAGAGGTCAATCAGGGTCCATGGATCCATGGTCTGTGCTGCAGCAAATTTCTGAGTGGTGCCTCTCACCAGCACCTAGTCCTCCTGAACTTTTCATGGATGCCAAGTTAGAACCCCTTGACAGAGGCCAGCTTGCTACTTGGCCTGTACACAATGTAAGAGCCTTGAGAGAAAGGCTCTTGGAAAAAGAACCTCATTCTGCTTCACTTGAGGATATTGGGTATTTAACATAATTAGCTTCCCACTCCCCACCAGAATGGGAAAACATCTCTTCTTCTATCAGATTTTATTTTATTTTTTAACATTTATTTATTTATTTTGAGAGAGACAGAAAAAGCATGAGTGGGAGAAGAGCAGAGAGACAGCAAGAGAGAATTCCAAGCAGGCTTCACACTCAGTGCAGAGTACGACACAGGGCTCAATCCCACAACCCTGAGATCATCATCTGAGCTGAAATCAAGAGTCAGATACTTAACCAACTGAGCCACCAAGGCGCCCGCCCCCCTATCAGGTTTTTAAATGAAAGCATGATCACAAAAATTATGCATGCTTTTAGTACAAGATGTGAAAAAAACGAATCAATGTGTTTATTAAAGTGGTAACTGCTCTATTTAGAATTTTCTGCTCTGGTTACAATATTATGTGCACAAAAAAATTAAAATGACTTTTACATTGAGTTTGAATTGATGGCAAGCATCAAAAGCTTATAAGTTTTCATTTTAACAATAAATAAGAGGTATAGTGGTAGGGAAAAGAACAGAGAAAGAAATTCTAGACAAAAATTTCAATGACATCTTTATTTTTTTAATTTTTTAAATTTAAATTTTTATTTATTTTTAAGAGAGAGAGAGAGAGACCAAGGGAGGGGCAGAAAGAAAGGGAGACACAGAATCTGAAGTAGGCTCCATGTTCTGAACTGTCAGCACAGGGCCCAACACAGGGCTTGAACCCATGAACCACGAGATCAGGACCTGAGATGAAGTCAGAGGCTTAATGACTGAGCCACCCAGGCACCCCTCAATGACACCTTAAAGTCCTGGATCTATCTTTTAGGTATAAAACTAAAAGATAGGGGCACCTGGGTGGCGCAGTCGGTTAAGCGTCCGACTTCAGCCAAGTCACGATCTCGCGGTCCGTGAGTTCGAGCCCCGCGTCAGGCTCTGGGCTGATGGCTCGGAGCCTGGAGCCTGTTTCCGATTCTGTGTCTCCCTCTCTCTCTGCCCCTCCCCCGTTCATGCTCTGTCTCTCTCTGTCCCAAAAATAAATAAAAAACGTTGAAAAAAAAATTAAAAAAAAAAAAAAACTAAAAGATATTTCTATAAGTGAAATGTTTTTCAGCCATGTTTCTGGTCTTTAAAAAGAAAAAGTCAGCATATTAGAAGGCACTTATGGTAATTGCAAAATAGCTGTTTGAGTATACTTGGCGTAAGTCAGATTCTTACCCAATTCTTGCTATTCCCACCCAGATCAACATTAGAGAGATGTTACCAAGAATGTGACTTCAAAAGGAAACAAAAACAAAAACAAAAACATGACCAGCTTATCCTTTTTAACTTGAAGAAGGGATTATTCAAAGGAAAATAAAAAGGTTTTATGATCTGAAGAGCTGTCCTATAGTGATTGGCAAGCAGTTGATCCTGTTCTCCATGGAAAAGGAAGTGGGAAACACAATTAGAAATAAAAAATAATTTATCACAGTGGAAGTGGATGGAAACTGGTACTACTGGACTCATATCTGCTGCGAATGTACAATCTATGCGCTAGACTCTTCTGCACAGTAGCATGATGGGGCTATGACATTAGCAACCAAGACACCTTTGAAAATATTTCTCCATTTCCATTACTGCTAGAGAAGGATGTTGGACCCAGTATCTAAGACTTGGCATTCTAGATAAGATACCAACTGATGTTCAACAAAATTTAGGAAAGACCAGATCATCAACTCTTAGAGAATTAGCAATTTGTTTTATATTTGTTTTAATCTAGCAACATCCCATACTTCATATCACACACACACACACATACACACACACACACACACGCATATGTGCAATGCTCACGTGCACTAACATAGCCAAAATAAAACAACACTTCCCATGCGAACTTAAGAAAACCTTAAAAATGTTCTCCATCTATTTCCTAATCTGTAAAATGAGGGTGTTAGATTAGATTAGATAACCTTTACAATCTCTTTGAGTTCTAATTATATATCAACTGAGTGTTCCCAGAACAGGAAGTGAGCATGTGGGGAAAGGTGCATGTGGTTCTTAAAGATAGGACTCCATGAGCACTCCAATGAAACGTCGTAATGACCTTATTTTGACATCTCTACAATTCTCTCTGGTCCTTAAGCCCCGTGAATAAAGTAATGCTTTATTTTGTGAAAATGCATAAGGTCTTTGGAAGCTTTAGGCTTGGCCAATTGGGCCAATTGGTCCATCACCACCTCCACTGCATTCTTTTGGCCAAAACAAGTCACAAAGTCAACCCAGACTTAAGAGGTAAGAAAACAGATTCCTCTCTTGATGAGTGGAGATACCAGTACATACTGTAAAGAGCTTGGATACAGGGAAGGGTGGAGATACAGGGATATTTATTTCTACAATCAATCTAATCCATGTATTATATAACCATTACAAAAAATCTACATACTGCCAAGAAATGTCTTCATCTTCATTAGTGGAGCTTCCAACCTCATTTTCTTTTTAATCCAGAAGGACTAACATTTCATTCCAAATACTGGTATATGCATGGTTGTAAATTATGCCAATAGCCTAACACATGGACTCATTTCCTTGTATTGTTCAGTGTAAGCCAATCATAGCATTCTCCACCCCTGAGTGCTCTTGACTGTTGGGGATGATGAAGTAAAAATCATCAAATCTTACTGTCCAATACATCTTTCTGCAATCTAAGGAAAGAGATCTGTAACTGGGCCATTTCAAGATCTCATTCTCCTAGAAAATTAATGGTCAGCCAAGGGATGTGAGAAGGAATGGGAAGATAATTGTTTTAAGCCCAACTTTGATCTCTGTAAGGACCCTTGTGCTTTCCTTAACCTCACACATTCACTGGCATCTGTAAGACAAATCTTCCACTTTTCTTTTTGAATTAAAAATTAAAGTTCACAGGGGAAATCATGCAATGGGAAATTTACACTTCAGTAAACTTGGCTCACACATTTTATTGATTATGATAAATCTATTGCAATAAATCCCAGGAAAACCAAAAAATATATTTTCATGCTTCAGTGATATATATTCCTTTCTACTAGGGTAATATCTACCTGATTAGAATCTACTTCCTCAAAAGCAATAAATAAATCAAGGAATCATTCTAAACTACGTTTGCCTCGGTTGTCCTGCAAAAATCTTAATGATATTTTAACTATTTTTGTGGACTGATGGACACCAAATATGACAATAACACTTCTAAGTTCTCAACTGAGCATTAAACTTTTATTAAAATATAATGCATGAACAATTTAAACTATAAGGAAAAATCAAATCACACAATTTCTGCTACTTAGAACTCTGGATTCTGGCCTCTTTTTTCTTTTACCTTTTTTTTTTAATTAAAAATATATAAGTCATGCCTAATGTGAATCTTATTTTCTTTGTTGCAATAGCTCTAGGCTCAGTGACCTGTAAAAAGTCAGACCTTTGGACTTAGACAGCTTCATTTCACTTCTTGTCCTGGGACTGGCCAGAGTGTAATTTCTCTGCCCTCTGGCCTGTGTCTCTCCCACTGCCCCTCATCTTCCCGCAGGTCACATCAAGAGGCCATGCCCCGAGGTTGGGAAATAAGCCTAACAAGCAGGTTCCACCAGAGGTGAGGAGACCCCTTTCCTTCACCAGTGTTGGAGGTTTAATTTGCTCTAAGACCCAAGCTCTTATCTTTGAAACACAAATAATTTATTTTCTTTCCTCTTTTTTTTTCTTCCAGAATAAAAGAAAAAAAAAAACACAATGAAAGTCAATTTTATTGATTCTATGACAACTAAAGCAAGCAAGAAAACCCTCCAACCTATTCTCGATACCTAGACATGGAAAGTCAAAAACAAATTTTTAACTGAAATTTCTTCCAAGGCAAATATCTACATAGTACAGGTCACTGATTCAAGATTCAGTTAAAATAACTCTGACACTTATTTCTTCAGTCCCTCAAACTTTCTACCCCAATGTTGCTTTTATCTATTTCTTAAAGATGTATTTTTCAAAGGGTGAATAATAAGAAATAAGAGCAAGCTGAAGCAAAATGTGAGGTGTAGAATACATTTGTATCACATACATGCAATAAGGTGTAGTAAAGACTCCAAAACCATAAATAGATTCCTGGGTCAACAACTTCTAATTGTTAATCTTTAAGAAAGTTAGTTTCTCAAACCTCAGTTTACTCATCCATGGGAAGACAATAATAACACACATGAGTATAAAGTAATGAGAAAAGCACTTTGTATTTTTTACACTGTTGTAAAGGAGTATACGGATGTTATCTGTTGGAACTATAAAATGTGTTATGAACAAAAGACCTGACAATGGAGGGCACCTGGGTGGTTCAGTCAGTTAAGCGTCTGACTTCAGCTCAGGTCATGATATCACAATTTGTGGGTTGGAACCCCATGCTGGGCTCTCTGCTCTCAGTGCAGAGCCTGGAGCCTGCTTCAGATTCTGTGTCTCCCTCTCTCTGTCCCTCCCCCGCTTGTTCTTTCTCTCAAAAGAATTTTTTTCTTTTTTTTCTTTAATGTTTTACTTTTGAGAGAGAGAGAGATTGGCAGAGAGAGAGGGAAACACAGAATCTTGAAGCAGGCTCCTGGCTCTGAGCTGTCAGCACAGAGCCCAATGTGGGGCTCAAACCCAACTAATGAGATCATGACCTGTGCTGAAGTCGGATGCTTAACTGATTGAGATACCCAGATGCCCCAAAATAAATAAAGCTTTTACAAAAAGGACCTGACAATGGAGAATAATTTAAAATGACACAACAGCACCTACACCCATGGAGGCACACTTCAATCTCCCAAGTCAAGACAAAACAGACTCTTCTTGTGTTTATTATAAAAATACTGACTTATGGGTTGTATTCTTCAAAGAAATTATAGAAGTCGTTCAATATTCAATTTTATTTTGGAGGGATCATAGAGGTAAAGAAATGGATCTTGGTAAATATCATTCTAGTTAAATGAAAAATAAATGAAGTACTCATATCTCCTTATGTAATGGCAATATAGGCTGCAAGTCTCAAACACTGTTTTTGATCATTTTTATTTTTTTTAATGTTTATTTATTTTGAAAGAGAGAGAGAAAAGGAATGTATGCGTGAGAGTTGGGGAGGGGCAGAGAGAGAGGGAGACAGAGAATCCCAAGCAGGCTCTATGCTATAAGCGCAGAGCCTGACCTGGGGCTCGATCTCACGAACTGTGAGATCATGACCTGAGTTGAAATCAAGACTCTAAGACTTAAGTGACTGAGCCACCCAGATGCCCCAATGAAATTTATTTTTAAACCTCACTTTACCTGTGTCTTTTTATTATTATTATTATTATTATTATTATCTTAGAGACAGAGAGCACAAGCAAGGGAGAGGGGCAGAGGGAGAGAGAGAAATATCTTAAGCAGACTCCACACTCAGCATGGAGCCCACCCCAGTGTTCGATTCCACGACCCTGAGATCATGACCTAAGCTGAAATCAAGAGTTGGGACACTCAACTGACTAAGCCACCCAGGCACCCCTGTTTTTAAATTATTTTTAATTAGCATCTATCATATGGTATGTAAAAGGATTCTTAATAAATATTTTGGACAGATTAATACCCAATCATAAATATCTTGTGTTTTTTAAATAGTCATTTCTATTAATTCAAGTCATCTTTTTCTCTCTTTTCCACTTTTCACCATCTTAAGCAGGATTGTTTTTGAGACTCTCATAACTCCCACAGGTTAAAAGTTGTGCCACATTTATTCTTTTTCAAGGTGCTATAAGCATAACTATAAAAAAAAGGTTATCTTCATAAGTCAGAATTCCAGAATGCTTACTGGATATGGTACAGTGTTAGTGAGATACTCTGTAGTTGTCATAACTGAATGTTCACTTTGAAGAGGAAATTAAATGTCCCTCTGAAGTTTAAGATGAGGGTGACAGTCAAAAGTCAATGTCAGTTTTTTTTAAAATTACTTCTACTCCAATGTAAATGGAAAACAGCTTCCACCAATTTCCATATTCATATGGAAGATAAAACACATCTTTGAGATGACATTTAAAATCAGGAAGAATCTGCCCAAGTCTCTGCCAGAAAGAAATTATTTTCTAGAATGTGGCTTTGTCAACATACCTATCAGTGCATCTTTTCCCTAGATTGCCTTGCTAATCACAGATACTGTTAATGCTATTTGAATTTTATCTCTCTCTTCTCCCTATTACGTTTTCTCTACCACCACATTTTTCCTACTGCTGGGATAACTGGTCAAGCAGCAAATCTTATTGCTCCTCATTGCTTGTTGACAGAAGAAAAGAAACTAATTGAAAATTCCCTCTCAGCAAACCAATGGTTGACCTTATTGTGATCTGGAATATCAGGTTTGCACATCTAAGTCTGGAGTACCAGCATTCCTTCCATCCCTACCTAAGACATTGTCCCACCTCACCACAAGATGCCATCAAAATTCACCCACTGATTATTATAACCCAGAAATGAATGTAGCACACAACCCAGACTAAAATCTATCATGGTAACTGTGCCACTAAGCCATCAGTGACCACTCTATGGTCCTTTCTGTGTGAATCCTAGTTTCCTGGAACTAACCAAAGTAAAATGGTTTAATAAAACTTTTCATAGCAGAAACAAAATAATAGCCACAGCATTTCAACTAAATTTCCCTAATGTATCACTGACAAAGCTTGTTCGTCTTCAAATCCAATTTATCTGTTCAAATCCCTTTGCTACTCTTTATGTAGAGTTCTTTTTGAAGTTCTTTGGAGGTCAGGAACTAGAGAAAACAGCAGGACTCAGAGGAGCAGGATAATAACTCTCTAAACACAATTACATCTCTGGAATTACTGAAGTAAATTCTTTCCTGGTGAAGACTTAAGAAACTTTATGTGAAGTGATGAAGCAAATAAGATGTTTCTGTTCTGTGAAATCATGTTAAAGGACATGCTTAGCTAGCAGGCCCTTAACCCTAGTACTCAGCTTCCACACCATTCTGGTGGCAGATATTCTCTTTCAGTTCTGTTGTTTTGCTTCCACATTAATTGTTGGCCATAGAACAAGCTGAGAAAAACAAAAGCCGAAACAGTCCATGTAGTGGCATCTCTGTGTGGAGTTAACTGCTTCTAGTTGGTATGTTACATTGGCCATAGGCCACTTGGTACCTCTACCATGCCTGAGGAAAATGGTGATTTTTCTCAGAAACAGCTCTGGATGAGGAAAGAAGAGCCCATGACCTCCAAGACTTTGATCATTTAACTTCTTACAGTCTTAATTTCTATTTTCTATCTGAGAAATTGCAAACAAATACATTTCTTCCAGCCCATGTGCTGAATTGTTCTGAAGCTTGACTGAGTTACAGAAAATGTTTCGGAAATTATAAAGACTTATATAAACGCAAGATATGAATATATCACTTGGTCATATTGACTTCCTGTCAATGTTACATTATTTAGTCTTACTACAAAAAGGATTAGCCATATTCTATGTAATGTTAAAATCCTGTTAGGATTCACTATATGAAAGAAGCAAGTATTTTTGACATGATGAAATTTCAACTAAAATTACTCTAAAATAAGCCTTTACAACATACCTTTTTGAATTTCTACAAATTAAACATTTAAACCCTCCTTTGTCCTTCTTTCTGTTCAATGCACTGAGACTAATATTTCTATCAGCCTAGCATACCATTCATTTCCTTCAAAGTAGAATCCTTTTCATCCGCTCATTCATATTCTGATCAGAGTTCAGTAGATATTTCTAAATTGTATTTCTCTTTATTCATCATCCTATTTCCTCATTTTCATTCATATTCTCACACATATGAAGGATGGATCTAGAATTTTCTCACTTACATCTTGGAGCTCATTTCCCAGCAAGAGATTTAAGGTCTCATTTCAGGTTCTGTACCTCAAACCCTTAGCCCCTGAACGGCGCTTGCTCTCCACTTGCCTAATAATATAGATTATTCTAAACTTCATACAGAAGGTGCTTCCTGTCCCAATTTAACATCTGGAGGACCTCATTTAAGTAATATCCCTCACTAATTAGTGAAATAAAACAAGGGAGAAATTAAGGGCTGAGTGGAGGGTCAGATGTAAACACTACCCTGGATGTCAGAGAGTAGGTGTGCATACTTTTTATTTTGCTACAATGAAAGAGTACTTATATTAAGACTGGTTATTTCAGGTGTAAAGGTGCCCCTCAAGTTCTCCAACCCATAAGAACATGTGACACATATGCATTATATTAGTTACCTTAGTCACCTCCAATAAAAGGCAATTCGTGGACTGTACTAACTAAACACCCAGGATCTTTTATATGCCTTGGATAGGAAACAGTATTGAGTCATCCAAGCTGCTTGATTTTGCAGTTTAGAGGCGTCAGTTAGTAAATTGTAGTGATATCAAACACGTGCACAGGGAGAGCATATTGTTGAGTATTTTTATAAGGAATTAGTCAATGTAATTGCAAGCTGTAAAGAGACTGTTACACAACCTCATTACATGTTGTAAACACTTCATCACATGACATCTTTCCATGTCATAAATACATCATCAGAGACTATTATGTTCTCTAATGATGACTTCTTGCATCCATTCATCATACAAAAATGAATAAATGCCTAAGGAGAGCATCATCTGTATAGTTTGTCATTGCTATGATAACTCGATCTCTAAAATTTCTTATGATACGCTGTTAAACAGCATGAAGGTAAGTCTACTTGCTCTTTGCTCCTTATTCTTACAACCACCTTTAGCTAAAGCTAATAAAATCTAGCCTGACCTGTATAGTCCTGTAAAAAAAATATTTTCAGAAAGAGGAGGAAGAGGAAATTAAGAAAGGAGAGGGAAGCTAAGGAGAAGAGAAGAAAATAAAAAAAGAACAATTTAAAACTATTTAAAATAATTGTGTTAATACAGATCTACTTGTGTTTCTGTATTTTTGTGTTGATTCTTTAAGAATTTTTTGACTTTAGACATGCTTTACAATTAAATTTACATAAGCCAATAGAACTGATCATTCTCTGTGATTTAGGGTTTTAATGTTGATTTTAATTTATTCTCTAGGGCCACATGTTATGTATATGGTCATTAATTCACAATTTCTACTTTTCTGCACTACTCCTTTCTAAATCCTATTTTTTAGAGTATGGGATAGAGGAAAATACATATAAAATAAAATCAGACTAAAGCAAAAGTTTCTAATCTTGTTCTATGAAGCCATGTATTATTCTTGGGTCTCCAAAGCTTCCTAGAGATGAGGCTAGTGGGTCAAATCTCCACATCCTCTCCTACCTCAACCACAGAAAATCTACTTATATCTGTTTTCTAATTTGGGTATCAGAGTAGAAAATCACTGAACTAAATAATACCCATGTTTCTTTGAGCTTTAAACTCCCATCATCTTTTATTTTTATGATTACCAGGGATTATCATGGGATGGTGGTAGTGGACAAAAGGCGTGCCCTTGGCCTATGTCTCCCATTCATTAAAGTCTGTAAGTTTAAGCTTTTAATGTTATCAGCAAGTGAAGTCACATGTAACTGTTGTGTTTGTGTGTGTCCATGTCTATGTGTGTTAAGTGTTAATTTGTTAAACACAAACATTTAAACATCCCATAACTGCTGTGATCCTGAATTGGCATTGCCTCATTTTCAATTATATCAGGGGTCTTAAACCATAGAAACTGACTACCCATTTCTTGACCTCTGAGGGGTTGTGATCTTCACCCAGCAATATTCTGGCAATCATCCCTAAGTATTGTTAACTTGCTTAACTAATGAAATAATTCTTCTTAGGGGCTGAAAACTGTACACATCACTTCACTAGGTTTATTCATTTAATCTTTAGAACAGCCTATTGTTATCTATTGTCATCCCAATTTTCAGATGAGAAAGGTGAGATTTAGAGAGATTAAACAAGCCAAACTGATTAAACTTCGGCTCAGGTCATGATCTTACAGTTCATGGGTTCAAGTCCTGCATCGGGCTCTGTGTTGACAGTTTGGAGCCTGGGGCCTGCTTCAGATTCTGTGTCTCCCTCTCTCTCTGCCCCTCCCCTAACTGCTCTCTCTCTCTCTCTCTGTCTGTCTCTCTCTCTCTCAAAAATAAACATTAAGAATTTTTTTTAATGAGAAAATATCCAAATAAAATTACTGTTGAAATAAGAGAAATAACCACCAACATAACAGAATATTATGAAAACCTGTATGCCACCAAATTGGACAACTTAGCAGAAATGGATAAATACCTAGAAACATAAAACATACCAAAACCAAAACAGGAAGAAATAGAAAATTTGAACAGATCAGTTAGCAGCAGTGACATTATATTAGTAATCAAAAAATTCCCCAAAAAACAAGTCCAGGACCATATGGCTTCACAGGCAAATTCTACCAATTTTTTTTAAAAAGAGTTAATACCCATTCTTCTCAAACTATTCCAAAAAATACAAGAGGAAAAAACCCCTCTAAATTCACTTTGAGGCCAGTATCATCACCCTGATACCAAAACTAGATAAAGACACCACAAAATAAGAACTACAAGCAAGTATCTTTCATGAATATAGATGCAAAAATCCTCAACAAAATATTATCAAACTAAATCCAACAATAAATTTAAAAAATCATACAACATGATCCAGTGGGATTTATTCCTGGGATGCAAGGGTGGTTCATTATTTGCAAAACAGCGTGATACATCACATCAATAAGATAAAGGCTAAAAAACTATATGAATCATTCCAAAAGATGCAGAAAAAGCATTTGACAAAGCACAACATCAAGTCATAATAAAAACCCTCAACAAAGTAGGTCTAGAGCGAACATATCACAACATAATAAAGGACTTATATGAAAAACGGACAACCAACATCATACTCAATGGGGAAAAACTGAGAGCTTTTCCCCTAAACTCAAAAACAAGACAAAGATGTCCACTTTAACCACTTTTATTCAACATAGTACTGGAAGTCCTAGCCACAGCAATCAGACAAGAAAAAGGAATAAAGGGCATCCTAAGGAAGAAGTAAAATTTTCACTATTTGCAGATGACATGATACTGTATATAGAAAATACTAAATACTCCACCAAAAAACTACTAGAATTGATAAATGAATTCACTAAAGTCACAGGATGCAAAATCAATGTACAGAAATCTACTGCAATCCTATATGCTAATAATGAAACAGCAGAAAGTTAAATTAAGAAAACAATCCCATATACAGTTGCAGCAAAAACAGTAAAATATCTAGGAAGGAACTTAACCAAAGAGGTGAAAGACCTGTACTCTAGAATCTATAAAAATCAAACGAAAGAAACTTAAGACAATGCAAAAAAAGCGGAAATACATTCCATATGGGTCAGAAGAACAAGTATTGTTAAAATGTGTACACTACCCCCAAAATCTACAGATTTAATGTAATTCCTATCAAAATATCAACAGCATTTCTCACAGAACAAAGAATCCTAAAAATTTGTTTAGAACCACAAAAGACCTCAAACAGCCAAAGCAATCTTAAAAATGAAAAATAAAACCGGAGGTGTCACAATTCTAGATTTAAAGATATATTACAAAGCAATAGTTAATTAAAACAGTATAATACTGAGTTAAAAAGAGACACATAGATCAAAAGAATTGAACAGAAAACCCTGAAATAAATCCACAATTATACAGTCAATTAATATTTGACAAAGGAGCAATGAGTACTTAACGGAAAAAAGACAGTCTCTTCAACAAATGGTGTTGGGAAAACTGGACAGTCCCATGCAAAAATAAACTCAAAATGGATTAAAGAACTATATGTGAGACATGAAACCATAAAAATCCTAGAAGAGAGCACAGACAGTAATCTCTCCAACATCAGTTGCAGCAACATTTTTCTATATATGTCACCTGAGGCAGGGGAAATAAAAGCAAAAATAAATTATTGGGTCTACATCAAAATAAAAAGTTTCTGCACAGTGAAAGACAATCAATAAAACTAAAAAGCAATCTACTGAATGGGAAAATATATCTGCAAATAGCATGTCCTATAAAGGGCTGGTATCCAAAATATAAAGAACTGATACAACTCAGTACCCAAAAAACAATTATTACAATTAAAAAATGGGCAGAACACATGAACAGACATGTCTCCAAAGAAGACATCTAGATAGGCAACAGACACATGAAAAGATGCTCAATGTCACTCACGATTAGGGAAATCAAACCAAAACTACAATGAGATACCACCTCACACAGAGTGGCTAAATTCAAAAACACAAGAAACAACAAGTGTTGGTGAGCATGTGGAGAAAAAGGAACGCTCGTGCACTTTGATGAGAATTCAAACTGGTACAACCACTGTGGAAAACAGTATGGAAAACAGTTCCTCAAAAAATTAAAAACTAAAACTCTCCTATGGTCCAGGAATCACACTACAGCTATTTACCCCCAGAATACAAAAACACTAATACAAAGGGATACATTCACCCCTATGTTTACTGCAACATTATTTACAATAGTCAAACTATGGAAGCAACCCAAGTGTCCATCCATAGATGAATGGATAAAGATGTGGTACACACACACACACACACACACACAGGAACACTATTCAGCCATAAAGAGAATAAAGTCTTGCCATTTGCAACAACATGGGTAGAACTAGAGAGTACAGTGCTAAGTGAAATAAGTCAGTCAAAGAGGACAAATACCATATTATTTCACTCATATGTGGAATTTAAGAAGCAAAACAAATGATCAAAGGAAAGAAAGAGAGACATACCAAGAAACAGACTCTTAACTATAGAGAACAAACTGATGAAAAAAAAAAAATTACTTTCAAAACAAAGGGAAGGACTTATAAAATTTTTCATCTGAATACATCTAGGGCAAAGGAATAGAGAGAAATAGTTTGGGTCTCTAAGAGAAGATTTTGGAAGCCATGTCCCAGTGTAAATTTTCTTCAAGACCTATCTGAAAAGTTCATGTGAATTCTGAAAATTGTTCCATAGAATAGATATTTGTTTCCTGTATCCCATGTCTTTAATAAAATCAAAGTCAAAAGAAAAAAAAAATGATGCTCAACATTTCTAGTCATTAGGGAAACGCAAATCAAAACCACAATGGGATACCATTTCACATCCATTAAAATGGCTATTATGAAAACATAAACAGAAAATAGTAAGTGTTGGAGAGGATGTGGAGAAATTGGGACACTTACTGTTGGGGATATAAATTGATACAGCTTTTGTGGAAAACAGTTTGGTGGTTCCGCAAAAAATTAAATGTAGAAGTATCAATATGATACAGAAATTCCACTTTTGGGTATACTCAAAAGAATTGAACACAGGGATTCAAACATCAATGCACATATCAGCACAGCCAAAAGGTAAAAACAACCCAAATGCCTGTCTACAGACAAACAGATTAAAGAATGTGGGATGGATATATATATATATATATATTATATATCCTATATATATAGGATATATATTATATATATATAATATATATATATATCCTATATATGTATATATACATAGGATATATATATATATATTATATATCCTATATAATATTATATCCTATATAATATTTATATAGGAAATATATAAAATACATATACACATATCCATTCATATATCATATATATGGATCATTATATCATATATAATGGAATATTATGGAATGGAATATTATATAGCCATAAAAGGAATAAAGTTCTGATACAAAGTAAAACATGAATGAGCTTTGCAAATAGTATGACAAGCAAACAGTCCAGACATAAAGGGACAAATACTGTATGATTCCACTTATATGAGATACCTAGAATGGGAAAATTCATAGGCAGAAAAAGTAGAATGGTGGTTGCCAGCAAGTGGGGAGTATAGGTATAAGGAGTTATTGCCTAATGGTACAGAGCGTCCATTAAAAGTTCTGGGAATGGATAGTGGTGTTGATTATACAACACTGTGAATGTACCTTAATCCTACTGAATTGTACACATAAAAATAGTTAATGCAATAAATCTTTTATATTTTACCAAAATAAAATCAAATAATGGTGAATATTCCTGCAAAGATTCCTTTTGAAATAATCAAAATAATATCCTCTAATTCAAAATCTTATATTTTCTTAAATTCTGGCCATATAGAAGGCTAAAATACTTCCAGTTGAGAAATTCAGCTGTTCACTGAATAAAGAAATCTTGAACTATCTAACACAGTCTACTTGCTTGTTCTCTGTGCATTTAAATTATAATGTTACCACAAAGAGTGACAATTATACACTTAAAATAGATTCATTCAGTATGCACTGTTTATAATACATTTATAGCTATATTGTTCCCTCACATTGGAGACATTAGAGAGAAAAAAATTTCAAATTTAGAAGTGAATCACATTGAAAGTTAATAGTATTTATTATTTTCCATGCATCCATAAACCCATCCTAAGCCCATAGGACTGTACCACAGCTCTACACTTCCTAGTGGTGATGGACAAAAATAAAGTTTGACTCAGCTTGACAGGAAAAATCTGACTCATTAAATTCAAAGTCCTGACTCCTCCAGGAGGCGCTTGGGGCAAATTCTTGATGCTGATCCTTACAAGAGAATAAATGAAGAACTGATCTCACATGTCAGTGAATCAAAATGATGAAATGAATTCAATTATTAAGGGAATTGCATGAAAGGAAAAGATGAATGCATCATAATATTGATATTTTATGGAGCTGAAAATATATTTAGATTGATATTTAAGAAATATATTATTAAATAATCTCCAACTAAAATTTATAAAACATAAAGGTAATTCCATCCACATGAAGGTTTCTTAGCTTGCTTTTGTCTAAATGACACTGCCAAAAGTTCCTAAAAAAGTGCATGTCTCATCACTTAGTTTGGCTGTACACAGTAGACAAAAGATGGAAGGAAAATAATTGCTAAAACTGGCCTTTACCATTTCATCTGACAGTATACTTTTGTGTCCACAATAAGAGCGGCAGTAATTACCCATTTCTGTGGCTTCTCTCACAAAATGGGAAAGAAAAAGAAGGAAGTAGAAAGCTTTTGCTCCATGTATATGTGATATGAGGGGATTTGTTTCTGAGTAGGCTTCTATATATGTTAACTCTGGTGTGCTTTCAACTCTAGGGAATGGACAGAGACAATAAACCAGCATAAGGCAATGTCCAAACCTTCCACTTAAACACACACACACAAACAAACACACAAACTTTCTAGTTTTTCCTCTGCCTGCCTCAAAGTTTTTCTATACTAATCCACTGATTTCCTACTTTACTTTGTAGGGAAATATATCCTCATAAAACCACCTCATCCTTTTGTATAAAGAATCCTACTCAAAGCATTAGGAATTCTCACCAAAGTGAATTATTCAGAAGCATATAAAGATGAGAATTATTATGAAGACTACAGTAAGAAAGAATCAACTATTACCTTCAGTTCCAGGTAAAAGAAGAGAGGTTTGTAAGGGCCCCAAGCTAACTGTGCACTCTGCTTTCCTTTCCACCTATAGTCCTCAATTAGAGGGTGGCTAAAGGAGCCTCCTCCACTGGGAAGAGGGATGGTGTTGCTATGGGCATTGCTGGAATGTTTCAAAAGAAGGATAAGGTTGGGGAGGGAGGAACTTGCTGGAGAGGGGGTGGGAAATTGTGCATGTTTAATGAGTTCAAACCTTTTCCACAAATTAAGTGAAATATTTTAAAAGGAAACAATATTACTTAAGTTTTATTTGTTTCAGCTACTTGGTTACAACTCCACACGGACACAATTAATGGAGGAAATAGAGTATTTTATAAGTCCAGGTCTCTCTGTCAATCTGAGGCAAAGAGAAATTCTTTGCCTTAATCACCATACATTCCTTTCGGATAGCTAGTATATTACCAAAATAATTATCCCAGGCTTAAGAAAAGATTTTGTCTAGTCATTCCCCAGAAGGTTTTAACAGTTGGGAAGTAGTATTCTCCTGTGTGTAAATCAATAATGAACTTTGTCCCTTCTCACAATATTTGCATGTGTGTATTTTTAAGCAACTCCTAATAATGCACTATTTCAAGTGTACATGTGTGCATACACAACCTCACACAGGCCATTGAAAGCCAAGTTTTCTGTAAATCTAAAAATGATAGTCAGCCTGGATGCTCTAAAAGTTCTGTTCCTAGGAATTGAATCCCCTTGCCCAGCTCAGATGCTGTGCTTACCAAAAAAAAAAAAAAAAAAAAAAAAAAAAAAAAAAAAAAAAAAAAAAAAGTTAACGGCTTCTAATTGATCATACAAATAACAAATGTCCTGGAAACTAGATATGTAGATATGTTAAGAAGAAGAAAACAAAGCAAAAGCAGCAAACAAAATCACTTAATTCACCCAAAATGTAAGAAAAAAAAATAACTCTAGAAACTACTAGGTGGGGAAAGTTTATGAGAACAAAATCCTAGGGATTTCAATCCATAAAAACTTTTCATTTTTGTTCTCTTCCATCAGACAGAATAATGACAGATATTTCACAAAATTCCTATATAATGTTCTCAGTTTCCACAATTCTAATCTTTGAAAATAAACCATTTCAACCTTTTGTTCTGAGAGGATAATCTTACATGTAATATGTGTCCTTTATTTTCCTTCTTCCATATGCAAAACAAAACCAAAAACAAAACAGAAAGAGAGATCTCAAGTTCGAACCTAATGAAGGTAAAGTATTAGCAATCTCTGAGTGGTTGAAACAAGCTAAGGGTGTCATTTTCAGTATTAACCCTCAAATGTAATTCCATCCTAACATTCTGTTCAGACACCATAAAAGGCAGCCAGTCCAAGTTCATCAGCTCAAGTGTAGACTGTGTGAACATTCCTAATCTCAGAAGAGCATGGCAAAATAAATAATCACCCAGCTCATTCTGTTTCTGCTTTTCCCTTCCCTCCACACCTATAAATATAGTTTATTGTATACATAGCTTTTAGGGTCAAGTATTAATGGTGAGAACCATTAAGAAGGCAAAGGTCAGTGGCTCCTGACTTGGGTGACCCTTAAATTTAATCTAGCGTGGTAGGAATAGAATTAAAAGTGAGGAACTTGCAAAGTGTGATAAAACCTGCTTTACCTACACAATTGGGTGGTAACAGAGAAATGAAATTTAAACAATAAAAATGAACTCTGTGATCTAATTACAGACCCAGAGCTAAAGGTGAACATTCACAGCCCACTGCCATGAATAAAGGCCAAACTTTGACATCTTTAAAACATCATGTGGTTTCTGGGATCCAGCAGCCATCTTTGGAATTTTATCAAACAAACACTGGTCTTTATTTTTATTTAGTGTTGTCCACTTCAATAAGAGAGATGACAAGACAGTATTTTTAAAAATATAGAAACCAATTTCTTCAGGCCAGCTGAACTTTACCTTTCATAATAAATCCTTCAAATCGGTCACATTTACACCTATTTTATGTCCCTTTTCAACTTGAGAACTTAGTATTTTACTCTTTTCTCTTGCTCTCCCTTTCCACCTGTTTTCATTTAAATATAACAGTTATTTTCCCTTATGATTTGAAAGATAGTTTCAACCTACCCCTTCTTTAAAATATTAACAATGCATTCTTTCTGATTTTATATTATTATCATTTCCCCTCAATAATTCCCTTCTTGAATGTTTTAGACCTACTCTAGGAAACCAACGTCTGAGTCTGATCAACTGAGAACTAATTTTCAACTTTTGAAATACATTTAGGTTTTTAAAAAGCTCCAAAATAGCACAGACAGTTCTTGCATACCCTTCACACAGATTTCCCAAATTTCATTATAGTATAACTATCAAAACAAAGAAATTAATATTCTTAATACAATTAACTAATCTATAAAATTTATTCAAATTTTACCAATTTTTCCACTGTTTTTTTTTTTCTTTCTGTCCAGGATCCAAAGACCCCATATTGCATTTTTAGGTGACATCCCTTCTCATCTCAGGTCTATGACAGTTCCTTCACTGTTCCTTATCTTTTATGACTCTGACTTTTTTTTTTTTTTTTTTTTTTAATTTTTTTTTAACGTTTATTTATTTTTGAGACAGAGACAGAGCATGAACAGGGGAGGGTCAGAGAGAGAGGGAGACACAGAATCTGAAACAGGCTCCAGGCTCTGAGCTGTCAGCACAGAGCCCGACGCGGGGCTCGAACTCACGGACCGTGAGATCATGACCTGAGCTGAAGTCGGACGCTTAACCAACAAGCCACCCAGGCGCCCCTACTCTGACTTTTTTAAAATCAGGTTTTTTTCATGGAATGTCTCTATAACATCAATCTATCTGATGTTTTCTCATGATTAGGTTGATTTTATGCATTTTGCAAGAATACCACAGAAGTGGTACTGCACCCTTCTCAGTGCATCGCACCAGGAGGTACATGATGCCAATAGGTCTTATAATTGATCATGTAAACCTTGATCTTTTGGTTACCATGGTGTCTGTCAAATTTCTCCATTATAAAGTCACTATCTTTCTCTTTGTAATTAATAAGTATCTTGTGGGGAGGTACTTGAGACTATGCAAATATATTATTTATCATATTTTGTCCCCTAATTTTAGCATCCATCAATGGTTCTTGGCTGCAATTATTATTACCATGATTGCTATAGGTGATTTTTTATTTCCCTCATTCCTTCTTTATTTGTTGATTGAAATTCTACTGCAAGAGAGCTGTCCCTTCTCCCATTTTATTATTCAATTATTTATATCAGATACATGGATATTTATTTGATTCTATGGATTAGGATTATAATTAAATAGTATCATATTTTGGTTCAAATTAGCCCCAGTTTTGGCCAAAAGCTCCTACAAGGTAGATCCTGTGTCTTTCTGACATGCTATCATTTTTTCAACACTTCCTAACATCTGGCACCAGAAAGAGATTCCAAATTCATCATGTATTTTCTCTACCCCAACCTCGGAATCAACCAAGGAGCCCTTTTTCCTTTATTGAAGAATACTTAAAAACTAAAATTTGATGAAAGGTAACGTGTATTGCTACTTAGGAGAAATATATATTAACCCACATCTACACAAACATGTATATATTTTTTTATCTATCCATCTAATTATATGTATGTAAAACCACAAATTTATACTAATACCTCTCAGTTCAACCCATCACCACAGTGTTCATTCTAGCCTTCCCTTTTCCCTGGTTTGTAGCTTCTTTCTCTGCCAGTGAGGAACCTGGCTCTCAATAACCAGTTTATTTACTTACTGGCTTGGTCCTAGTATACACATATAGTAGTTCCAGAGCTGCTAACCTACACATATGTCCAAAGCAAAGTCACTAACTATAGCACATCCTTTGTGAGTAGTTCTTTTTTCCTTTCACCTTAAGTATATAAACAAAATACTACCTTTTATTTTTTTTTTAATGTTTACTCATTTTTGAGAGAGGGAGCGCACAAGCATGAGTGGGGGAGGGGCAGAGAGAGGATGACACAGAATCTGAAGCAGGCTCAGGCTCTAAGCTGTCAGCACAGAGCCTGACACAGGGCTGGAACCCATGAACTGTGAGATCATGACCTGAGGCCAAGTCAGAGGCTTAACCGACTGAGCCACCCAGGTGCCCCTAAACAAAAAAATATTGTCTTTTAAAGTTACATAGCTCTTTGCTTTTCCACCCCTCTGCAAGATTATGTCTGAAATAGTTAGGTTAATTCATTATATGTATTCCAGTACACACACATGCATGTACATGCACACACACAAACTAATTCAAATAAATAACTGTAATTATTCTTTTACTTTTTGGTCATGCAAGCATTATCATGGTTCAAAGAGTCAGAGCTATACAAGATAAACCCAGAGAAGTGTCACTCACTTATCATCTCTACTGTCCCATTTTCTTCACTACTTTCTGTACACACACACACACACACACACACACATTATAGGTAATTGGTCTTTTTTTTTCCTCCTGGTTTATCTTTCCTGTATTACTTTTGGGCACAAATAAGCATATTTTCTACATGCATATTTTCCAATATCCTATTCTTTCTTACATGAAGGGTTCACACTACAGGTATCTTTTGTACTTTGTGTTTTTCACCTAACAGTATGGAAATCCTGGAAATTACCACACGTAAGTTTTTAGAGATCTTCCTCATTCTTATTTACAGCTACACAGTATTCCACTGTGAGGCTGTACCATAGTTTATTCAACTATTACAGATGGGCATTTGGTTGTTCTAATATTTTAAAATCACAAACAATACAAGATGAATAACGCTGTTTGTAATCATTTTTGTACTGTTGAAAGTGTACCTTAGGGTAGATTTCCTTGTGGTAGAATTGTGGGTCAAAAGATAAGGGAACATGTAGTTTTGTTACATATTGCCAAGATGCCTCTAGAAGGTTCTTCTCGTTTGCATTCCTACCAGCAACATAAGGGAATGTATACTTCCCCACAGACTTGCCAACAGTATGTGTTCTACCAATTTTAATCAATACAACAGGTGAGAGAAGGTACAATTTTGATTTGTATTTTTCTAACTAGGAGTGCGAACATTTTTCACATATTTAAGAACCATTTTCATTGCCATTTTTAAGTGTCTGTATCTATTAACCATTTTTTCTATCAAGTCTCTAGCCCTCTGTCCTTTATTGATTAAAGGATATTAACTGTTTGGGGGTATATATTGCAAGTATTCACTTCCAGTTTTTCACTTGTCTGTTGACTAGTCCATGATTTTTTATGTAGTCAAACTGATCAATCAATTATTACATACAGATTCTGAGTTTGGGTAGAAAGTCTTTCCTTAGGGTGAGGTTAAGAAGAAATCCATCCACGCTTTCTTATAGTATATATGTGATTTCATTACTTTGTGGTTAGATATCCAACCCATTTGGAGTTTACTCTTATGTATGGTAAGAGATTTGAATACAACTTTTCATTTTTTCAAATGGCTGACCAGTTGTTCTCACACATCAAAAACTTAGTTTTTGCCCCAGTGGTTTGAGATGCCATTTTTATCATGTACTAACATTCCACATGTACTTCGGTCTATTTCATGCTTAATACTCTATTCCACTAATTTGTCTGTCTGTGCTTTATTACCATGCTGATTTAATTTTATGAGCTTTATGTTATACTTAACTCCTAGTAGGGGTACTTTCTCCTTGTGTCTAGATTCTTATTTTAATCCATGGCCTATAAACTTGGGGTGCATATACAGTCACAAATGAGTGATGCTGACAGGGCTTAAGTAGTAGGGAATGGTGGAAACTATGGAAAATAATAGTTTTCTGCATGCCCAAACTAAAGGAAACAGCTGCTTGTCAGCTTAAGCCCAAGTGTTTCACAGTGGAAATGTAGGTCCAATATTACAGTTTTTTATCAGAAATCTCCCAATTTTAAGATGTTAGTTTGTTGGCAATGAATTACTTCTTTTTTTTTTTTAGTTTTATGTTAAGCACTATGCTTAGCCAAAAAGTAGAGCCATATGAAAGCTACATATGGCCCAAAGATTCTAGTTTGCACACTTTATTATGCAGAAGAAGTTACTAAGGAGTAACGTAAACACAACTTTCTGATTCATTTTGCTCCAAATGATT
Organism: Panthera uncia; assembly: GCF_023721935.1. Taxonomy (NCBI): domain Eukaryota; kingdom Metazoa; phylum Chordata; class Mammalia; order Carnivora; family Felidae; genus Panthera; species Panthera uncia. The sequence continues at coordinate 32,241,155 of NW_026057578.1, read as the reverse complement.
GAAGAAATAAGTTTTTCAAAAGGTACATACACTTATCTCAAAGATGAGTAAAGGGAAGGTGTCCATAGATTATGTGTAAGTTAGTTCCTGTCCTCATACTTTAGAAAGAAAAGGGGTAAGTTATCCTTATGACTGTTTTCCTATTGCTGTCTCAAAATGTTTATTATACAAAGTGAAAATAGCTAACTACAAAAGAACTTTGAATGGAGTTTTAGTATTATTTATAATTTGTTTAATTATATAACATTATATAAAATATAATAAAATGTATAAAAAATAAAATAAAATTTACATGTACCTAAGCCATGAACACATGGAAAGAGAATACTAATAATATTTTTTATTTCAGATTGTTTCTCAAATATATTGAAAAGCTTTTAATGATAAACCATAAAAATAAAATAAAAACCATTATAAATAAATTTAATAATACCACATGGTATAAAATGAAAAGTATAAAATCTCTTTATCCTCATGAAAAGCACAAATTCTTATGAATCCTTCCATGCATACATACATAAGCATAGATAAAGTAGTAAAATATGTCATCATAAAAATATTTTTCTGTATCTTACTTTTTTGCACTTCCCTATTAGTTTATATGGAGCTGCTTCATTCACTGCATTGCTACAAAATATTCCATTATGTGGATTGTGTTTAATCAATCCCTTAATCAATGGATATTTATACTATTTATAGTTTTTGCTATTTCAAATAATGTTGAAATGTTAGTCACAATAAACAAGCTATATAAACAACCTAAGTGTCCACCTACAGAATAAAGAAATTGTTTATTCTTCTTTACCTTCTCCCTTATGTATACACCTCCCATATGTATACACCTTCTCCCTTATGAGGGAGGGGTGTATACATATGTCTATATATAGTATATATTTGTAATTCATATTTTATACCTTAAATACTATAATTTCATGAAAAAAATTTAAAAAATAAAGTTACACCTCTTACACTAAAAAATTTAGAATTAAAAAACTTGCACTTAATTTTATACAATCTGTGTCAGTGCAATACAGTAAAACCTTAGCTTGCAAGTATAATTCATTCTGGAAACATGCTTGTAATCCAAAATACTTCTATATCAAAGCAAATTTCCCCACAAGAAATAATGGAAACTCACGATGATTCGTTCCACAACCTAAAAATATTCATATAAAAATGATTACAATACTGAAATATAATAAAAAATAGTAAAGAAAATATAAAACATAAAGAAAAATAAGTTAACTTGCACTTTGAAAACCTTCATGGCTGGTGTGAGGGAGACAGAGAGGAGGGTTATTGTGTAGGACAAATTTCACTCTCACTAACGAAATCACTGCTATCTATTGGCTCAGTGGAATCTTTTTCTTTTCATGCAACTTTAACAAGGAACCTATCCAAATGACACTTGATTTTGCCTCCTTCTGGGGATTTCACAGAAATGTGACATTGCATTGTCTTTAAACAGATACATTGCTCACACTGTTATAGCCTTATTTGGGTGGTACTTTCCTATAAAATTTTCCCATGTTTCTCACATTTTACACATCTCCTAATCTCATTTGAAGTGAGGGATTCCTCTGCCTTTTTCTCCTCCTCCTCTGCAGACAAGATGCAGACGTAGACTTCTTATAAAATCTTGCAATTTCGGCCACTCGCATACCTCATTTGTACTTTGCAATGATTCCCTTCTTAACTTCCACTGTAATCATATCCTTCTTAATGCCTTTCTTTTCAATCATTTTCTACATGGGGCCCATTGTATGTGCTCACACGGATGTTGACCACAGTGTAGTATTAATAAACTCTTGTTATATACTGTAATGTAACTGGCAATAAGGCAGCAGAGGAAAGGGTCTATATCTGCAGACAGCCTGGCCTAGAATGAAACAAAGCATTCCCAAGCTTACTCTTGTATGGAAAAGCAAAGACTGTCCATAGGTGCTTTAAAGTGACAAAAAATACACTAGCGCCAGTTGTGGGAACCTTCTAACACTCTGAAAAAATCACTGATTTCTGCCAAACACCATGGCCTGAAACCGAGCATCTGACCATAGGAGACGATCACCTACGAGCCCTCAGCAACAGAGAGAGAGAGAGAGAGAGAGAAGAACCATTGGCTCAGCTGTGATCATGTGACATTCAGTGTCATGTACTACTCATATTACAAAGTATCCCTCGTTTATCAAGTTAAAATTTATTAGAAATGTTTGCTTGTCTTGCAGAACAAGTTACTCCCAATCCAAGGTTTTACTGTAATGCCAAAATGGAAATAATAATAATAATAATGGAGTATTATTCAGCCTTAAAAAAGGATATCCTACCTTTTACAACATAGATGAACCAGAAAGACATGTATTAAGTAAAATAAACCAGCCAGAAAGAAAAACAGCACATGATCTTATATGTGGAATCTAAAAAAGTCAAGTACACATAGAAGCAGAGGGGAGAACAGTGGCTACCAGGGGTGGGAGACATGAGGAGGTTTTGGTCAAATGCAAATGCAAAGTTACAGTTATGTAGGATGCCTAAGTCTTGAAAGCTAATGTACATGGGTGCCTGGGTGGCTTAATTGGTTAAGCGCCAACTTCGGCTCAGGTCACGATCTCACAGTTCATGGGTTTGAGCCCCATGTCAGGTTCTGTGCCGACAGCTCGGAGCCTGGAACCTGCTTCAGATTCTGTGTCTCCCTCTCTCTCTGCTCCTCCCCCGCTTACGCTCTGTGTCTCTCTCTCAAAAATAAACATTAAAAAAATATTTTTTAATATATACCATTTTTATGAAAGAAAATAAAATTTAAATAAAATTACAGCTCTTACACTTAAATCTAGAAATAAAAAAACTCCTATTTAACTTCATAAAACTTGTATCAATAAAAATAATGTCTAACTTGGTAACAAATGCTGAAGTGAAGATTATTTGTGTGCACATACAAATATCTCTAAGGAGTTGCTCAAAAGAGACACAATTCCTGGGTCAAATGATATGTGCAATTCAAAACTCTTATGCTTATTGCCCAAATATAGAATGAACTGATTTTTCCCACTTAAAATTCATGTGCTATGTTTTTCATACTTAATTTTGAAAACACTATATCTACTATTACAATATTTGTAATTATTGAAAAAACTAGAAAATATAGTCAGATAAAAATAGAGACCTGAAATTTTACAACATCCCACCAAATAACCACCAATAAAATATTTTTCTTTTTTTTTTTTAGTTTTGAAAGTTTATTTATTTTTGAGAGAGAGACAGAGCGTGAGTGGGGGAGGGACAGAGAGAGAAGGAAAAAGAATCTGAAACAGGCTCCAGGCTCCGAGCTGTCAGCACAGAGCCTGATGCAGGGCTCAAACTCAGGAATAGTGAGATCATGACCTGAGCCAAAGTCAGACACTCAACCGAGCCACCCAGGCGCCCCAATAATAGCTTTTTCTAACACATACTTAGCAAACATACTAGTAAACGTATTAGTAGACATACTAATTTTACCATAATGTGGTTTGTAGCTATTTTGTGTTTTTGTAGAATTTACTGGAAAGTCATTATAAACATATTTTAAATTTTATATTTATGATATTATTTTAAATAGCAAAATTGTTCTCTCAAATGTATAGATACACAGTGAATAAACCAACCAATTATTGTTCAGCATTTTCATGATTTCTAATTCAAGCTTTTCCTTTCTATAAACATGATACTTTCTGAGATCTAAAACTCTGCACATTGAGACAACTCCATAAACATATTTCATAAAAATACAGCTCAATAAAGATTTGCTAAATGAATAAAAAGTATTAAATACAATGAAAAACTATGTTTCTGCTAAATATTTATTTCTTTAGGATAAAGTCGTAAAGGCATGGGAATTAAGGCTTTTGACACCTCCTTTGCCAAGATAGATTTTATCTCAAAGTGTAGAGGACCACAGCTTCCTTAAGCTAACTCTCATCAATATGAGTTGTTATGTCATCTTTATGTGTGTATTGTATGTGTGTGTACAACTATATATATATATATATATATATATACACACACACACATATAATCCATATATATGTATACAGCAACATATATATGAATAATATGTATATATATTACACATACATGTTTATACATTCACACACCACACCCATATATATGTATATATATATATATGTGTGTGTGTGTGTGTATATATATGTGTGTGTGTGTGTGTGCCACACACACACACATATATGTACTGTTAACCTGTAATGTGATAACTAATATCTCAATTTGGCTACAATTTCTTTTCTTTTTAAGATTAACACAATTAGGGGGCACTTGGGTGGCTCAGTCGGTTAAGCGTCTGACTTTGGTTCAGGTCATGATCTCACTATTCCTGATTTTGAGTCTTGCATCAGGCTCTGTGCTGACAGCTCAGAGCCTAGAGCCTATTTCAGATTCTGTGTCTCCCTCTCTCTCTCTGCCCCTCCCCTGCTAGCACTCTGTCTCTGTCTCTATCTAAAATAAACAAATACTTTTTAAAATTTTTAAATAAAATTAAGACAATTAGAATGTTACAAAAGATAGTATAACAAATGCTGTTTATCTGCCATTCAAAAATGAAAGAAATTGGGTCACATGTGCTTTAGATATTTTTAAAATAAAATATTGCATTAGAAAATAAAGTCCTTTATACTCCCTCTTTCCCTTTCCCTCCTTCCCAGGTGCAAGCACAGTTGTAATGAGTGGTGTGTGTTGTATGCTTTCCTATTTTTTTTTCTATTTTTACCTTGTGTATATGAATTCAAAGCTACACGCTGTATTGTTTTCAATTTTTGCATAACTGTTTCTATGTTGCAACAAGCTTTAAAACTCTCCACATTGTTTTTCTCTTTTCCATGCTACATAATACTTTTCACATGACTATACTACATTTACTTATTTTAAAGTTTTTTATTATCACTAATAATTGATCTATTTTCATAATTTGACTTTCTTCTTTTATAAGCTATCTATTGTTCACAATTATCTTCTAACATTTAGTGTGATTATCAGTAAGGTGCCTGAGACCACCTTGAATTTTATAATCTCATCCGTTGTCCTTTTTCCATGTCTGGATGCTTGCAGAATTCTTTAAAGTTCTTTCACTTTTGCCCAGATGAAACAAGGTGTGGGCCCTCTTTGCAATGGTTTTGCCCAGAACATGATTGTTCTTCATGAGAAGGAAAACAGTGGTTTCTATAATTCTGCAAACTTCGATCCTCAACTCCTTTTCCTTTGATTAATGCTTCTGATCTATATCCCCCAGTAGCTCATTCAAGAACTCCCATCTTCCAGAAGACATCTTTCAATTCACTACCCTTATTGATCTACTTGTTTTCTCATAATTTTAATATTGTGCCTTTTTCCTCTAATTTCTAAGGAAGCTCTGCAAATGTATGTATTTGCTAATCCAGAGATAATTCTTAACACCACTTGCATTGCACAAGTTAACATTTGTTTCTGATGTTGAAGATTTTGTATGTTTGTTTTGTTAATCCTACTTTATCATGTCTCCTTCTCCTTATACCAGTTGCCTTTCATAATCAGGCTATATGCCAGCTTCATGGAAATCATGTCTTCTTAGATTCTACAGAGGATTAAAATTTCCTGAAATTTTTTTTTTCTGTATATGCAGGAGATAATTTTCAGAGGTTTGCACTAGTTCTGAATCTTCTAGATCCTATCCCATTTCCATTATCCCTAAATGTAGTTTAGTCTTAGTTTCATCATTGAAAATCTGAGACCATTTAAAAATTAACTAAAGCAACAATAAGGGCCAGAGATCACGGAATACTAGTTCCACTCAATTTAATAAATGTTTGCCACATACTCCCAGTGGTTCAGGGACTACACCAGACACTTGTAATGCAAAGATTAATGAAGAAATTTCCCTATGTATTTTACAACACAGTGAACAAGATAACTGAGAAATGAATCATTATGATGCTAGTCGGAATAAAAGGAACACTTTGTTAGAAGAAAACAGAGACCGTGTCTCAATAGGTTTGGGAAAGTTTTCATAGATGAAATATCATTAAGTTGGGCTATAAAATAATATGCATCTTAACAAACCAAAGATTCTTCTGAAGATCATGTGAATAAAACAGTTTTTTGAAATTTGAAAAAATGTAGTTCATGTATAAATATATATATATATATATATATACATATACATATATTCATAACTATATATTCAAAACTATATAAACATATAAAACTTGCTTACCTTTCTGTATCTGGACGCATAGGACTTTATTATGCCTTATCACAATTTACATTACACAAAACATGTGAAAGATTCAGCTGAAAGGTTCAAGCCTCAGGTTCTTTAAAGCACTTGATTATCCAGACCTAAATATTTCAAATTTCAGCCACATTTTACCATGTATACCTGCACATTTCAAGAGCCCTCCTGGAAACAAAAACATTTTTAATCCTCTAGTCCTGAGTCATTTCTTTATAGACTCTGGCTGCAATTTTTATTTCTGCAATCATTTGGATCATTTTTGCAATTCAACCAAGTAGTCACTCTACACTTAAAGTTTTGGTTGTGCGCCATGAAAACTGGAAGCCATGAAATTAAAGTTTACTGACAGGAAGAGTCCTCACTCCTTTGGTTTATTATTATTTTAACTGTATGATGTACAACGAATTCTTAAGTGAACTTTTCTTGCTCCATAAATACCAAGTCCTATATTCACACAACCATCCAATGTTATGGTCAGAATCATTAAAAGTCATCTACCAATATCCTATGATCTAGAGAGAAGTGACCTTCTCAAGGCCACCCAGCTGATTGGAGGCAGAGAGGGGAAAAGAAATTACTTTTCCCTAAATCTACATTCCATATATTTCTGTTAACTTATCTACTTATTATAGTCCACTATTTCTTTAAATGCCAGAATCTGACATTAAGGATCTGAGGTCTATCAAATGTCAAATACTGCAACCATCAGCCAATGATGATGCAAGGATAATGAAAATTCAGTCTGCCTACAGATCGTGCAGAGATCCTGTAGAATAAAAAAAAGAAAAAAGAAAGAAAAAGGATTCTGATTCAAGAGGTCCAGAGATTCTGCATTTCTAACAAGCTCCCAGAAGGTGATGTCAATGCTGTAGGTCTGCAGTTTGCTTAACAAGGTGTCAGTTGACCTTTCAGGAATGCCTGTAGACCAGAGTAGTCCTTGCTGGTCTTTATCAGTCAGATAGGATGAGAATAGTATGTGAGATGAGAAAAGAGAATAGAGTAAAAAACATAGGAGATAAGTGGAGCAGGCCACTCAGGAGAACAGAAGTAAATATAAAAACTTCACATTGGTTTTTGATTTACATTTATACATCTGAAAAAGAGGGGTTGATTTACTAGTATTCTTCCAAACCTACATACCAATCCCCTCATATGAAGCATACTGGAGGCACTAGTTTTAATTGTTTCCCAGTAAGCACTTCAGTAAGAAATTCTTCATGTTGTTAGTGTTTTCTCACAAAAAGAACCCTCACCCTGCTTCCCTCTAAGGCCATCCCTTCTACACCTCTTCCTGCCTCCTAATATACCCAGGACATGCACACAATGAAGAGATTATTGGGGGGAATTTACAGCTACCAATGACCTTGTTACTGAAATGCACCAGGTGTGAGAGAAAGACAGAAATCACACAACTTTAGAGACAGAAGGTCCATCTCGAAGAACCAAAGAGCCACAAAGATAAAACCTGAAAGAATCAGAACCGGCTTGAGACTAATTATCTTTCCCCTTACCAACCAGTTTATCCTGCTTGGTCTACTGAGGAATTTATCATTATTCTGTCTCTTGTATCTCTCATATTTAGTTTGTTTGAATAGGAAGTGAACTGCTCCAATTTCATGGGGCTGAGTGTTTAACTTGAATAGAACCACACAGACTAAACTGCAAATGCTGAAATGCTGATGTTGACTTAAAAGAGGAGATTCTTGAGTCCTACTCTTATAGCTAAAGACTTGGTACTATTTATTCCAAATCAGCTGGTTTAAAGGTATGTAAGTTATCCACATGAATTACACGTAGCTTATAAATAAAATAATAAAAAAAAATTAACACTGCTTCTTAAAGAAATCAGGCAGTGTGATTTAGAGAAATTTTAATGACCCTTGCATTCATTTATTAATGTGTGGCTTTCCGGGAAATTTGGGTTTTGGAGAGAAATTCTGTGTTTGCTGTGTACATGCACATCCCCACAGACTCAGGCCATAGGGCAAGAGAAGGGCATTTTTGACAGAGAAAAGAGATATCAACTTGTGTTTTTGCCCCAAAACAAGAGACTATTTTGCCAAAGGAGTGTGGTTCCATCTATCCCACCAGTGCAGAGGTTCGAAGCTCAGTCCTCCTTAAGATGAATACCCTAATCCAAAGACAAAACCACTTATGTTCTTCACCAGGATAGCTACAGATAACAGGACAGAGAACTTGCATATTGAAGCCACATGGGAGGCAAAGGGCACTTTCTCTTCCTCATGGGAAAAAGAACAATTGCTCTGTGGGTAGAAGGCAGAGGAGTCAATGGCTTAATGGATTGTTCAATTGTATCCCCAGAGTATAATCAACTACATAGATTGATTATGGTCAGACAACTAGAAACCAAAATAATCCTTGTAAAAACAAGGGGCATATGTTACTTGTACTATAAGACACAAACAACTGGCAGAACTCAAAAGACAGAGTTATCCAGCCCAGGAATAGCAGCCACTTGATTCATTTCCCTTATTTCCAAAAGGTCTTCTCCTTTTCTGTAGACGAAATAGCAAAACAGAGGATGCTGCTTCCATGTTAGAGAAAAATGATGTGTGCTTATATCTGCTGACTAAACATGACCAACCTAAACAATTCATTTTTAGGCCCCTGTGAAAACTAATCACTTCTTCTCTCCATGACCCCCCAGGCAACAACCTCCCAAGCAGGTGAGTACAAGGCAGATACCCACCATCTCTTCTGCCCCCTACATAGCAGTCTCTTCCTCTCAATGATCCTTCTTCTGAACTCTTGTTCCAACAGTTAACACCTACTGCGTAGCACACCTGGTTTCTAAAATGTGTGGTGATAGGTCTCAACAAAATCCACACTCGAATTTCAAAACAGAGTAGGTTTTAATTATATCAGAATTCTAGGTCATAGAGTCACAAAATTTCAAAGTTATACCAACTTCTCTCATTTGACTGTTAAAGAAACTGAAGTCCAGCACAGTTAGAGGACTTGCTTAAAACCCTATAATCCTAATAATAAAAATAATAATATTTGCTATGTGTTTACTATATTACTGGTAGTGTTATTACCACTTTTGTCAAGATTACCTCATCCTCCATGGCAACCATTAATTAATTGAGGTAGTGTTATTATATCCATTAAAAAAAACAAAACAAAACTGGAGCACAGAAAGCTCAAGCAACATGCCCAATGTACTCCAGCCTGGTGAAGAATGGAGCCAGAACTGAAACCCCGTACAGTCTGAAACTGGATCAGAGCCCCAATTGTAACCTGAACTGCAACAGTAGAGCTGGGATTGGAAATGAACTGCTCTTTACCTCTGTTTAGTCACCTTGTAGCCACCACGTCCCATCCCAGATCACTTAGCTCAAATAAGAACATTTCTGTTAGGAACAGAAGAGAGACATGAGATCTCATTAACCTCTCTAGCACTTCTTTCAAATGGCCTCAGGGGTGCCCATAAGTATTATTTTATTTCTGGCTCATAAACTTTCCACCAGGACAGGACACCACATCGCTGATGTCGTTAAATCTTTATAATAACAATATTATGCTAATGGAAATTATTAGTCTATTTCTCGTCCCCCAAAAACCATCTGGTAGGTTTACCTGGCAATTACTTTGCGATGTCATGGTGGATCTTAAAGCATAAAGAATATAGGGATTCATAACTTTCTCTGAGCAATGGAGTTTTCCATGTGGTAACAAGCTGGCATGGCTGGACTATTGGATTTAGACATAAACAGGATACTGGAAAAGGCTTAGGGAGAGCACACGGCAGCCCTCAGATTAGAATTCAGGTGGTAGAGTACAGAGCATAGGTATTTCCAAGCCCAAGCTTACTACTGAGAGAATCTGTTGCCAATATTTTGATTGCATTATGAATTTCTTTTTAAAAGGGTTTGTTCTTTAATATCAAATAATAAAACCTAGGTATTAGAGCCAATTTAAGTAATTTAGAATAATTAGAGTCTTAAGTAGGCAGCACATGTTCTGAGCAGAACAATCTCTCTCCAAACAACAGTGATGTCAGAGGTTTTTGGTTTGGGTCTGTTTTCTCTCTCTCCTCCCTGTGGCTCAAACGCGTGGCGTAGTTTCCCTTCCTGGAGCCCAGTTACCCAGTAACTCTAGAAATGGCTGGATAAACGTTGGCTGCCGTGCACATTCAACCTTGAAAGCACAACAATCTGGGATTTTAATTCAAACAAATGTGAAAATGGATTATAAATAGGATCCAGCTGCATTTCTAATAGTGAAGAGAAAAAAAGAGCTGAGACCAAAAAGTAAGAAAAAAGGAAAATGAAAGCACCTTGCCTCTCTTTTCCTCGTGGTCTTTCCCCATGCTGCAATCATCGCCTGCTGAAAGAGGCCTCAAAAAGGTCTAAAATGTTTTAATTATATTTAATTAAGTTGTCATTTGCTACTTGGCTTCCTGAAAGTTCTGCCTAATTTAACCAGGCTCCATTTTCAGATCTATACATTTACCTACAGTCTAGCATTTGGTAAAGGAAAAAAAAATGGTTAGCAGAAGTTGTCTTCCTGGAGACTCCCCATCCTGCTGCCAACACTACAGTTTATATATTATTAGCACAGATATTGGCCAACACAACCTAAGGCTTCTGCAGGGGTGTTGACAAAGATGACCCTTACCTGACCCCCGAAAATCCTTCTCTGTTTCCCACAGTAGTTTTCATATAGGTCAATAATTAAATATGGAAAAATTGTGAGCAATTCACTTCAAATCATTAGCACCCCACAAAATGGAATAATGTTACCTACAGCCTGGATCAGTGGGGAAATCCAACCCTCTCAGTTCAAAATTCGCATTACCATCACTGACTATTTCATAAATGTCAAACTCTACCAGATGATTTAATGAACTCCATTTTATCCCCTACAGGCCCACTGTATATGATCGTGCAAGTTACACATTGTACAACCATAGTGGGCGCCATCCACTATGATCCACAATCATTGGTTTGTATTCTTATTAGTATGATTATTTTCTGGCAGATGGCAGTACAGCATCCTGAGAAAAGAGCCCCAATCTCTAATTCATGCATTTGCCCCAGGGCAGGGCTGATTTCTCACTGGACTGAATTTTAAGCAAAGAATAGACCATAATGCAGTTTAAGATTTTTCACTCTTTAAGAATTAGGTCCATATTTTGGTCAAATGAAAACACTACATATTTATTAATAAATCCCTGTATATGATCATAGGAAACATCAGGAATTTTCACACTGACATACAACACCTACATTTATTTAAAAAATAAAAACAAAAACAAAAAACCCTTCACATCAGAAAAATTAATTTTGAAGGAATTAATTGCATGTGTCCAATGCTCAACAGATTACATATCTCCCCTTTTTGTTTCTTTGACTTAGTACAAAAATCTCTGCTCCTCCCCTGTTTGCTCACAAGAATCAACAATACAGGTCAGACAATGAATTTGCCTACAATGGCAAATGCTTCCAAAACATTTCAGCAAACAGTCCCTAAGTTTGTCTATTCCCTTCCAAGAACGGTTTGTTTTACTTGCAAACATTTCCAATGTGAAAATGTTTATCCTATTCATTGTGGAGAAGCAATTATTTGTTTGAGAGGAAGCTTAGCTAGATAGCAGACAATTTTGTAAACATGCCCACAGATCAATTGTGACTCAAAAGTCTCCCTTTCTTTATGCCCATCTCCCTGAAATGTTTCTGTCTGGGGTTTTAGCAAATATTCTTGTGAGGTTTCTAAAATGCATTTATACATCTTGTGCACAAGCAGGATTGTCCAGTGCTTTTCCAAAAATGTGTGTGTATGGCCTAAAAAATCACTATCTTCTAGGAATCAACCAAAGTCCATGTATGTCGCATTGAGAACCTACCAAAATCCCCAAGATCTCTGTATTGAGAGGCATCTGCCCTTCACTGTCAAAAGGACATAGACATAAATCAGGAGAAAGAAAAATTAACATAAAGGCCAAAAAAGTCTTGACCAAAAGAAAAAAGGGCCAAGGACATTGGTAGGTAAGTTTCATATATGTTAAATATAGGGTTGGTATTTTAAAAAAATTAATGTTTATTTATTTTTGAGAGAAAGAGACAGAGCACAAGTGGAGGAGGGGACAGAGAGAGAGGGAGACACAGAATCCCAAGCAGACTCCAGGCTATGAGCTGTCTGCACAGAACACAACACAGGGTTCAAACTCATGACCTGTGAGATGGTGACCTGGGACAAAGTTGGATGCTCAACAAACTAAGCCACCCAGGTGCCCCTATGGTTGGTATTTTCTTTTCTTTTCTTTCTTTTCTTTTAATCTTTATTAATTTTTGAAAGAGAAACAGACAGATAGAGTGCAAGTGGGGGAGGAACAGAGAGAGAGGGAGACACAGAAGCTGAAGCAGGCTCCAGGCTCTGAGCTGTCAGCACAGAGCCTGACACAGAGCTCGAACTCACAAACCATGAGATCATGACCTGAGCCGAAGTCAGACACTTAACCCACTGAGCCACTCAGGCACCCCTATGGTTGGTATTTTAAAGGAGAGTTAAAGGATGTCAATATTGCCATAACAGAAAATCAAAGCTCATTTCTTCCCATTAAATTTATTATTAAATTTAATCTTAATATTTCTTCTAATGAAGACTAAGTAGAGATGAAGATGAGAAGAAAGAAAAGGAGGAGGAAGAAAGAGATAGGAAGGAATAAAGGAAGGAAGAGAAGGAGGAAGAGAGGGGATAAAGCTAAAGTTAAATTTGAATAAAAGCTCTGAAGGATCCTGTGTATCAAAGCCACACAAAAAACAAAATCTTTGGCTCATCAGTTTCACTTCCAGTAACTTATTCTATAGAAAGAGGAATATGTAGAAAACATAGACACAAATTATGGATAATAATCTTTCCTGTGGCATTGCTTGTAATGGTGATAACTAGAAACAATGTGGATATCTAACTAGCAGGGTTAACAGAACTATGCTATAGGCCTGTGCTGACTCCTCCTCCCTCATGGTAGCTACTCTCTTCACAGTAACCTCCATCCACTTAACTGGTCCCCTTAAGGAGCTTCAGGACTCCAAAGTACCTCTTCCTCAAATGTTCTGTCCCATAACTGTGTAGCCATTCCTTCTCATCTTTCCAGTCTCAGGTTCGTGCTTTCTTACTTCTTCCCCATTAATTATCCAACCCAGTGTTAAGTACGCTCATTTCACAATATTTTTGCTCATTCTAAGTGCACATCTATGCTTTTGTTTGAGTGTCTATTGACCAATTCTACCCAATAGCTGACACCTCCATAATGGCCAGGGCCACATCCACTAGAATATGTCTTATGTCCACACTATCATCTGTCCCATACAAAAGGCTCAGAAGGGATACCTGGCGGCTCAGTTGATTGTCTGACTTAAGCTTAGGTCATGATCTTACAGTTCATGGGTTCAAGCCCTGCATCGGGCTCTGTGCTCATAGCTCAGAGCCTGAAGCCTGCTTTGGATTCTGTGTCTCCCTCTCTCTCTGCCCCTCCCCTGTTGGTGCTCTGTCTCTGTGTCTCAAAAATAAATAAATGTTGAAAACAATTTTCAAAAATATTTTAAAAAGGGCTCAGAAAATGTTTACTGGAAGAATAAATCTACAAAACAAGAGCATTAAACATGGTATTGCCATTATAGGAACTACATAAACATGAATAGCCATTAAATATGATATTTTACATTACTGAAGACCACAGAAATAATAATAGAGAAAATCACAATATAAACTGATATCTGTAATACTGTCCAAATTTAAGTTTTTAAAAATTCCTTTGTGTACATTCCTGAATTTTTCATGTCTACTAAATATGTACCATTTTAAAATCAATTAAATTCAAAATGTCTCTTTTCTAGAATCTACTTACACGCTCCCTATTTCTAAGATCTTAAATGGTATGAGAATAGCCTCTCAGTTGATCTAGGTAAATATCTATATTGAAGATTTAAACTCTGTATCAGTTATATTACTGCATAACAAACCTAAACCCAATAGCAGAAAACAACAAAGATCAATTTGTTATCTTTCCCCAGTTCTGAGGGTTGGCCATTTTCAGCAAGAAGTTCTTACTCCTGGTTTCTCATGCTGTTGCAGTCAGCGGCTGGTGGACTTATCTCCAAGGATCCCTCACTCACATGTCTGGCAGTTGATGCTGGCTATTAACTGGAAGTTATTGGCCAGAAATCTACACATGGTGTCTCCATGTCTCTTGGGCGTCCTCACAGCATGGAAGCTGGAATTCAAGAGCAAGCATCCCACTGCAACCAGGAGAAAGTTCTATCTCCTTTTATGATATGGACTTACAAATCACAGATTATCACTTTTGCCATAGTCACATGCTCACAGATTCAAGGGGAGGAAAAAGACCCCCAGAGCTCAACAGGAAGAGTAAGTAAGTTACATTTTAAGAATAGTACATAGGGGCGCCTGGGTGGCTCAGTCGGTTGGGCGTCCGACTTCAGCTCAGGTCACGATCTCACGGTCTGGGAGTTCGAGCCCCGTGTCGGGCTCTGGGCTGATGGCTCAGAGCCTGGAGCCTGCTTCTGATTCTGTGTCTCCTTCTCTCTCTGCCCCTCCCCCATTCATGCTCTGTCTCTCTCTGTCTCAAAAATAAATAAAAACGTTAAAATTTTTTTTTTAAAAAAGAATAGTACATAGAACAAGAGATATTATACTGGCCATATTTGGAAATACAATCAGCCCACAATCTCTGTAGACTCTGTAATTCCCTACCACTATCCTAAATCCTCACAATATATATAAAAAATACAGCTGCACATTTTTAAATAAGCTGATAATTTATGTCAGATATCACTTAATACTGTTGATGACCATTAGGTAGCTGAAGTAGTACTGAGTTGGCTGTATGGAGTTCTGAATTTTCATTTGAGAACTATCATTATATAATCTTGCATCTTTCACCCTCAGTTTTATAATGTCTGCCAAATATCAACTTGTCCTTTCAATATCACAGGAGAGTTTGAGAGTGGAAGAATAGGGGAAACATAGCATTTCCAAAAATTAGTTCTTCAGAATGCTAGCTTCAGTGATGTTTACAGGTGTTATGTTTTTTTATTTTTTTAATTTCTTAAATGTTTATTTATTTTTGAGGGAGAGAGACAGAGCACGAGCAGGGGAAGGACAGAGACAGGGAGACTGAATCTGAAGCAGGCTCCAGGCTCTGAGCTGTTAGCACAGAGCCCGATGTGGGGCTCGAACCCACAAACTATGAGACCATGTCCTAAGCCAAAGTCGGACACTTAACTGACTGAACCACCCACGCACCAGTACAGGTGTTATGTTTAACAAAAAATAGGAAATTATGGGTCCGTTCACCGACCTGCAGTATGTTAAAAATCTAAAAAGAAGGGATGAAGATACAGCTCAAATAATGGTGGCTTTAGCCTTCCTGCACTTTTTTGAACAGGTAATCTTTTTATTTTTTTGATACAGCATTTTACAGAATTCCCTATTCTGTAGAAATCCCATTGAATAATACTGAAGTAAAATAATGTATGACAAGTTGTTACTTAAGATTCTGTGGTATGTTGTTTCCCTTAACTTGCTTAGTTCCTCTTCTGTGAGAAGTTAGCAAAGAATGTGAACACAGACATCATACATGTCCTTCTGAGTTTTAATTTTTCAATCTGTTAAATGGGGAGAAGAACAACCACACTGAGTATACGGTATAAAGGTAAGTATCAATATATTTAATGAACCCAGAACAATATCTGCAACAAATTAGTTTCTCAGTTGTTGATAATTATTTATACATAAAGAAAATAAGATTTTATCTCTGATCTTGGAGAGCTAACAGATTACTAAATAAATGTTGTATAAATATATTAATATTTATCACTTATTTTCCTCTTAAGCACACCATAATAAGTGATATTGATTAGTAATTTTTTAAATGTAGAGAATACTAGAAAAATACTGTCTGATAGCCTAGAAAAGTGGTAACAAAAGTTTTTGGCTTGTCTTGGGCTCTTGGTGGAAATCAAGTCTCAACATGATATCAAAACCACAAATATAGGACATGTATAAGTATCAAATTTTGGTTTATATCCAAGGCAAATTGGTAGAATCCTAATCCATAATATTGGTCCAAACCATGAAGCTGCTGGGCCCCTGGCTGACACAGAGACACATCCACGGTCCATGGTCTCTCTCAAAGGTGAGCTCACAAAAAATTATAAATGATAAGAAAAACACTCACCATTAACTGGGGGTCACTGGAATTACCAAACAGAACAATCAGCATCATGAAAAGGAGAAATTATAAAGCAATATAATTGTCTACAAAATAAATTTTTTGAAGTGTTTAAAGAACTACATATAGAAATAAAAATATAATGAAAAAAGAGATTCTATGAATATAGCACAAATATAGTTTAAGAAGCATTAAAAGGAAACTCTACAGATAAAAAAGGAAAATTGACTCAGATAAAAAGCAGGATTATATACAGATTGGTGAACATATACCAGTACAAACAACAATTGTGCACTTAGTCATTTAAGTGCATTTGAAATCAAGAAAAAACTGAACAAAAGCAGGGAGGATGATGGTGAGTTGATGTGCACTTTTAGTTCCTCGTATTATTTTGGAGGAGGATTGCAATATTGGTTAACTCTAGATTTGTCACTTGAGCAAAACAACATGTTCAAAACACAAGGGTAACCACAGCAAAATTAACCAAAAAATAATGTATAATATCCACATTAAAGGAAGAAAAAATAAAACAAATTAATAGAAAAATAAAGAAATCTTGGTTATCCAGATGCAAATCAAGAAATAACAAAAAGAAAAATTTGAGGTAAGGGGAAAACCTACCAGTCAGAAGTTTAAGAAGTTAGTCCAAATATAGCAGTGATAACTACAAATGACACTGAATTATACATCCCTGACAAATGCAAATAGTGCAGAATGTATTTTTTCACATATAATCATGTTTTTTACAAGAGACACTCCAAAAGGTATTGCTAGTTTTCATCAACGTTATTGTTATTTTTAGTCATTTACTTTTCAATCTGGCATATTCAGTTAATTCTAGACACTCCTCGCTTTAGTAAAACACTGGAATTTGAATGAATTCAATACTCGATATAGGTTTCCTTTTTAACTCCTTATTACATCACAATTCTTAGATACATAAAGAAGGTATATTGGGGTTCAAACCATTTCTTGATACTCTCTTTTTCCTCTTTCTAACCCTCCTATAGTAACAAACCAAGGGGACTATCTACCAGAACCCCCTTAAATTCCCTTTGAAGAAGTTTTTAATCCATTTGTGTATTCTAATGGAAATAATTCATAAAGTTGTTTCCCGTGGATAAATTTTGAAAAAAATTTAAATTCTAATAAGTTCTATTAAAGATGGTTGGGGTGGGGTGTGAGTAAGCAAAAACACAAGGAAAATAAAAGAGTTGACAAGGAGAAAAATCTGTCATGATCAGCCGGTATAGGAATGATCTGTTAAGAGAATTTTACCATAGAGGTTCTCCATCTTTGATTTTTCTTTGCTATTTTCACATCCCCGTCCTTTTCCTTTCCTTTCCCCAGGTGTCCTTTGATTTTTACTTATTTAATTCAAGTACTGGTTAGCTTCAGGAGAATCTCCTGGTAGTGACAAGTTTGTTCCAAATTCTCCTCCTATAGCTGATCTTGAAAAAGCCATAATCTAGTGACTCCCATCACTTCTTCATCATTCTTAAAACTCATTGCTCTGATAACTTCCACTTAGCCCTCAGAAGTGCTCCAGCCCTGTGCTGGCTGAACATTGGCATGCCCTTCTCAAGCCTATCGTCCAACTCCATCTTCCTAATATTCTCCGTTTCTGAAACTGACAGTGTGAGCATCTGTTTCAAAAACAAGAATAGGAGCACCTGGGTGGCTCAGTCAGTTGAACAGCTGACTTTGGCTCAGGTCATGATCTCATGGTTCATGAGTTCCAGCCCTGCATTGGTCTCTGTGCTGACAGCTCAGAGCCTGGAGCCTGCTTTGCGTTGTCTCCCTCTCTCTCTGCCCCTCCCTCACTGGTGCTCTGTCTCTCTCTCTCTCAAAAAAAATAAACATTAAAAAAAAATTTTAATAAAAAAATAAAAACACAAAACTCAGAACTCTGCACAATCCCATCCCTGTAGAACCTGAAAAGCAGGAACTATAAAGACACCCAACACAACACTCCATGTGACATGAAGGTTTTCACCTACATTTTCCATCCACTTTCAACAAAGGCTTAAAGCTCTTTTAGCCATTTTCTCTATTACTATATTCCAAGTTTTATATGTGTCATCCTATTTCCTACCACAACTTAATTTTCTCACCTCCTGCACCAATTCCTTCAGATCCTTCGCTCCTCCCTATTAAGCTCTCAGTGCTGGTGTTTTGTATATTCTTTGCATGCAACATAGGGACAATATATTAGCATTTCCTTACAAACACTTTTTCTTGATCCTAAATCTTCCCCCATAGTTGGCTGTTGACCTTGGTCTCAGTTAGGGATATTTAAAAAGCAATAAATACATATGTTTCATGCTATCTCAAGAAAAGGAGGCTTCTCACAGAACTAGAAGGTTATCAGGCAGTCTATCTGACTTACAGGTTGGTTCCCTGTATTGTATGGTCTCTCATCTCCACCCTCTGCTCCTTTTGCCATTCTCTCTGCTATCAAACCAGTTTAAGGGTTTTTTTTAATTTTACTTCCCCCAGGACTTCAACTTGAACATCTGTGATTTTGCGTTGCTCTAACTGAACACTCACCTCAATCTCCCTGACTTTATTGCTTCTGTCTTAATTTAGGTTTCCTGAGAAGTGTACTCTGACACAGTGTAAGATTTTACTTGAGAGGGGACCCCAGAAAATATCAATAAAGGTGTGGGAAAGTGACACAGGAAAGAGAAGTCAACCAATTAAATGTGTATTATCAAGTTAGTTACCACTGTGGGTAACTAGAACTGAATCTTGCTGGGAAACTCTGGGGATCAGTGTAAAATATGTACCTCAGAGTTGCCCCATCCAAGGAGAAAAAAGCTGGGGTGTTTATGCATCGACTCCTGTAAGTCTTTTCTGAAGAGCACCTCCTAGGGAGTATCAATTATCTGGTGCTTCTGGCCTGGTATGATCATGGGTAAAGTTGTCTTTGACTCAGAAAAAACTCTCAAGCTTTGGGATATACAGTCACACTATTCTACAGTGGTAAGGTCCCATGGTTTTGGATGGCACATGACAGCATCTAATATTTACTGCTTTTAGGTATTGTGTATCTTAGTTCAAATTTGAATATGATTTGTCAGCTTGGATCACAGGTCCTTTTTAGTCCAATTAATGTTAGTTTAACCGTTGGAGCAAGGCCATCTGGTGTGAACATGTCCACATAGGCCTTTCCCTTCAGGAGCAGCTTTGGGGCACCTCCAAAGAAGGTGACAAAGCCCAGGAAAACTTCCAAATATGTCTAAGAATACATAGCCTCTGCCACCATGACTAGCTAATGTTTTACCCTCACTTTATCTCTTTGGTTGCCAGGTTACCACAGTGAACATCCATTCCTGCCTTCACAAACAAGGCAATATTCTCATGAAATGATCTGCCTACGCTCTGCACAGCCAGTGTAATTACCCATATGCGTGGCTACGTACTCTCTTGTGAATCTCTCATATTGTGAGTTCCCTTGGGCAGGATTTCTCTTCTCTACCATTTCACTGCAAGGATTATCTTAAAAGAAAACAGCACCTTCACATAAAGAATCCTATAAAAGAAAAAATAATAACAGACTGCTGGCTCTGAGCAAACCCTGAGTCTATCCCTGTCCAATATGCACAAAGAACTTCCCCATGCCCTTGCATATTTCATACTGCCTGAGGATAATTTTACTCCTTTCAGCAGTTTATACATTTGATGAAAAGAAAGACTGAAATTCTCACTAGTGCAAAAGATCAGAAAAGCAAAGTGGAGATGGCTTCCATAGTTTACCTCTGTTATGGGTACAAGCAAAAGCAGGTCTGGCTAATATTACCATGTTGTATAGCTCCTTGTTGACAAATTGGAATGATGATATGAGGGAAAGACATATCAAAGATGCCCAAAGTTTGTATCGGAACAAAGGAATCCACTTGGTAGTGTTTGCAATTATGAAAAGTATGATAATATCATTTTTTGACTCTGGGTTTCTTAAGAGAATTATCTTGGTAATACTGAGATTTTCTGGGCAATAATGCAAATGATTTAATTTCACTGATTCCATAAGGTTTTAATCATCCTAAAATTTTTTAATACAGGTGGAAATGGACAGTACCTTAAACTCCCAAATGGACGATGATCTAACTCTAAAAAGAGTTCAGCTTATAAAGCTAGGTAAGTGCAAAGCCAATAATTCCAGTACACCTTCCGAAAAGTCATCCTTAAGGTCTTCACCCTTAAGATCTTTCATCTCATTACTACTGAGAAATAAGCTAGAGCTTTCTTCTGGAAACCACTCTGTGTTGCATTAGAAGTTCTAATGATCATAACAGACACCACAGGCTTAAAAGTGCCATAGTAATTTCAGAAAGGTTAGCAATTCAATTCCACTGCAATGGAATACTTTATTTCAAAGCGATTTTAATTCCTTTGTCATACAGACAATTCAATGCCTCTTCTTAAAATAATTTTTGCTACAAGTTACTCAGTTTTGAAATTATTTATAATCACTATCTTACCCAACTGAACTTCTCAGCTGTTCTATTTTTGTGTTCTTATATGTGATTTATTTTTCAAGTAATGTACTAGAGGTAAACAATCTCAACATGAATGAAACAAACGAAGACTCAGTTTCCAATTCTCAGTTCTTAAAGAAAGATCATATAAGACCCTGGCGCCATCATAGTCTTTCTGCTGCACCAGAGTAGTAAACTTTAATAAAGCTTATTTTCAAAACAAACAACAAAAAGCACTAAGCTCACTATAACATTGGAATTCTACGTTGTAAATGAGGCACAAAATTTATATCTTCTTTATCAATAAATAATTAAGATTTTAGGGTAAATCCCACCTTCTTTCATCATTGTTACATCTGGAGTCTAAGACATAAAAAACTCAGATTGAGAAATACTATATAAATAACTTATATCCTTTATACGTGTTTTCTTAGTTTCTTTGGTTGGGGGAGGCATTGATTCAAGCTTTCTCACACATGCCTTTCTAAATATGCTGCCTTTCTCCAGAGGCTAGCCACACCATCCCATGTGACACTGATAGACTTTGTGTTCTCCATTTGTCCAAAAACTCTTGAGTGCTTTATACCTGGAACTTGTCTAATGACTGGAGATCTAGAACAAGACAGATAAGACACCTGTTCTTATGAGGTTTATATTTTCATAGAGACAGAAAGATAGCAAACAAATGTACAAGCCGCATAGTTTTTCAGATAGGTGCAATAAAAAATACAAATACACATAGAAAGTAATCTGTAGTCAAGGGGAAGTGGCAACTTAAAGACCAGTAGTTACAAAGGATCTGTATCAGTCAGAATGGGCTAGCTTATACTGTGATAAAAAACAACCTATAATGTCAATGGCAAAAAAATCAATAAACATTTATTTCTCAGGTAAGTAGAGTCTCCTATGCGTCTTGAAAACTGTGCGGCAACTTGTCCAATATGTAATGGCTCAGCACTGTTCCTCCATATCGGCACAGATTTCCAGCGTCCTGATGGCAGAAGGCAGCACTCCAGAGTTTCACACTAGAAAGTAAATGCTTCAGCCTGGAATGCATTTCCACTTGCAATACATTCACCAAGAGTCACTTAGTGTTTCCTAACCTCAAGAGGACACTAAGTTATGATCAATCCCTTAGAACCAGAAGGAGGAAAACTGGAAACACTCACAAGTGGCTGCTACATTTATACTGACATGAGAGTGATGAGGAAGTAATTACTGAGGAATCTGGAGGAAAATCATTTCATGAAGAGGGAACAGCTAAGTTAAAAGCCATAGGTGAAAATGAGCATGGAGTGCTAGAGAATGGAAATGAAAGAATAATGAGCATGGAGCAGAACAGGAGTAGGTGTCTAAGGAAGACAGAAGACCGTATCATAACAGCCTTAGCGCCATACTAAAGAGTTTGGATTTTACAATCCAGTGGAAAGCACTTGGAGAATTTCAAGCAGAGGTCTGACATATCTGAATTATACTTTTAAATCCTACACACCTGCTTGTACAACTTCTCTTTATCTGTCAAGCCACAGCTCAGAGGTCTCCTCTTTGAAGCTTCCTCTTACTCTCTCAGACTTGAGCAAGCTACCCACAATGTTCTCTCTCTTCTTGGCATCAACCTCCATTTAGTCAATAGCTTTGGTGTAGCACAATCATGAATTTGCCTGTCCTTCTCTTCATTTGACCATAATATCCTCGAGGGATGGGATCATATCTTTTTGTTCCTTTATCCCTACAGCCTAATGTGATACTCATAATGCTGGACTTTGTTTCTTCTGAGAATGAATAAATTCTGAACCTGGGCCAGCAAGGACAGTAAAGCTAATGGTAAAATTTAAAGCCATATAATACCCTGGCTTCCCAAGAAGTTAAATGCATAAGTTGTTCAGAGTCATAAACCAAACTCAAAATGTGAAAGAATTCTAAGTGAAAGGGGTACAGGGAGCAGAGTCCTCACGTGCCCTACTTGTCTGCCAAATCTGTAGCAGTGTTGAGATCTGAGGTTTCCAAGGACTGCAAGGCCTCCAAGGCTCACAATTTTAAAGCTACTGATTTGACCCATCGCCTATATTTCCTCAAATGAACACACACACACACACACACACACACACACAGAAAGAAGGGTTAAAGGAGTTGCTACAGTCCACAAAATAATAGCAGGGCTGGGTCATGTCACTCTGCCTATGAAACTCAGAATAGTTGAAGCTCTCAACCACCTTTCTCTCTTTTTGAACAGATCTCTCAGGAGTAATGCAGTGCTCTCCTTCTGGGTTCTCAGCATTAATCTTCAGAAGTGGGAAGCTGGATATTCTCTGAGCAAGGCTGTAACTTTGGAATTCCTCTCATTTCGTGTTCTGACAGATCACCTCCTTGCTGCCACTCAGCGCACCCATCTATTCACTTAGGATTTTTGCCATAGGGTAGTGTCTGACTCAGTTTTCCGGGCTTTTTATTGCTACCAATCCCGTGTGTTTGCTCAGTACCTTCACCCAAGCGGTAAAGCAACCCTCCCATCCTAAAAATAAAAAAGAAGGAGATTTACAAAAATATATCAAGATTTCCTTCCCCTTGACAACCCAGGAAAAGTGGGCACATGCTTTAAATCTAATCATCTCCACTCTCAAATTAGAATCCAGAATCATGCCTCCACGTGTCTGGAATCATCCCTCCCCAGGCAATTATTTTCAAGCTGTGCTTACCTAGTTTGAAAAGTGCCTTATAAACAGAATCATATTCACATATTAACTGTATCCTAGATGTTATCATGGCTGTCATCCACATTATCACTCATAAACTATTAAACAGTACAACAGAGACATGACAAATTCTGAGAAGGTATTTTTCACTCTTCATTTTCTTGAGTGGGAGGAAACTATATTACTGCCTCCAGCTACTTTACTCTCATCCCTCAGTCCAGTGTTACCTCTCTTCAAAGTAAAGGTAAAAAAAAAAAAATCCCGTTTGCAATCCAAAGATTTTACTATGAAAACTTGCATTCAGATATAAGAATTCAAGTGGAATCTGAAACCTAATGTTTCTACTTCCTCAGGAACTTTTTTTTGCTCAACTGTGGTCATTTAGGCAGCCTGGACACCAACTGTCAGGATTCCCACAAAACCAGGCACAGTGCCTCCCTTTAAAATTTATCTTACCAAGTGGTTAGAAAAGTCCTAAAATCTAAACAACCCCAAAAACTAAAGGTTGAAAGTGATTTCAAGAGATTATCATATTCAGTCTCTAGAGCAGTCAGTTATAGAATCACCAGGAGAGAGAACTAGCTTTTGTATTTTTTTAATTGAAATTTACAACTGTGCTCCCTCAGCTACAGGTTGCATAAACACCTTGTCACACAGTATGGCATCAATCCTTCACAACGAATCTATAGGTTGGGACAACTGTCTTTCCTTGTGTCACAGAAAACCCCAGGTGAGTCTCACAAGATCTTATACTCTTCACTATTGCACCAAGCTGCATCCCCAAGTTATCTTCTCTAACCAAATGCCTCTTCGCCTAACCCAACCCCCTGCTTTAAAGCAGGACTGGAACAATGGTTTTGTTTATCAATGCAGTAGCATTTTCTAAAACTGAAGATTCATGACCACCATTAGTAAGCTGCCAACTCAACCTCATTGTCTGACCAAAACTTCCTATAATATAATGAAATAATGGCTTGAGTTTTCACACAAGACAGACTCAGGTTGATTCTCTTTCTCTGGCCCTCGCCAAAATTTGGGAATTTTGAACAAATTTCTTAGATCACTAAGCCTCACTTAACAAAGTACATGAAACATAAGAGACAATTAAATGGATGGCATTATTATTATTATTATTATATATTATTATTTTGCATTTAGATACTCTCTTTTAATTGTATACTGTATGGTGTTCATAATATTTGCACACTGTGTGACATAAGAATTTCAAAATCAAATTAAACAAATTCTCATTGAATATCTACATCAATTAATAGCTATATGTGCCATATATGGCTGCAATAATTCCTTAGAAGGAGGCACCTATTATGATGTTCTACTTATTTCAAAACTAATTTTGACATCATTCATATTATTTTTTTTAATTTTTTTTAACATTTGTTCATTTTTGAGACAGACAGAGACAGAGCATGAACAGGGGAAGGTCAGAGAGAGAGGGAGACACAGAATCCGAAACAGGCTCCAGGCTCTGAGCTGTCAGCACAGAGCCCGACGCGGGGCTCGAACTCACAGACCGCGAGATCATGACCTGAGCTGAAGTCGGACGTCCAACCGACTGAGCCACCCAGGCGCCCCAACATCATTCATATTATTAAACAAATTAGAAGCTTGAATCTTACAGTAATACGCAGGTCTCAGAGATAAAAAAAAAATTGTCAATTGTTACATTAATTTGTTTAAAATATTTTACATTGTTTATTTATCACTATATTTATAGCCCTGTAGATTTAGAATTATATGGTTTTATAAGTAGTCCTTATTTCTTCTGGTTTCAATTCAGGCTGTGGTAGGTAGGGCTATTATTCACCAAATATCCCCTCTTGCCTCCCCGCCTCCATTGAAGGTGACGTTTGCCCTTCCCTTTGGCGTTGGACTTGCAAGTTATTCTTTTGGCTAATACAATGTTAGTAAACATGACACAAGCAAAGACTTGAACTCGTGTGGTTGGCATTGCTGACTGGCACTCCTGACAGCACCATGAAAAGAGCAATGTTCCCCAAATAGCCACTGGTCCAAAATGGGTAAGAGATACATGGAGTAAATTTGACCCAACCTCAAAATCAAGCCCAGCTGAACCCAGCTTAGACTAACCCAATCCAAGATAACTTACAAATACATAATAAAGAAAGAATGACTATGTTGGATGCCTCTGAGTTTTTAAGTATTTTGTTATTCAGCATTATTGTGGCAATAGCTGACAGATACACAGGGTTTATAAAAGATGGTATCTTATTCAGAGTACCCTCTGCTGCAAGCAACAGGAACCCAACTCAAACTGGCTTATGTAAAAAAATAATAATAATAAAACAATTAATTACAAGTATGGCTTTAGGCAAAGCTGGACTTAGATCCTCATTTAACATGATTCAAATGGTGTTATCAGAAGTATACCTGTCACCAGCTCTCAACTCTGCTTTCCTCTGGGTTGGCTTCATTCTCAGATAAACCCCCTCCATGTGGTGACAAAGACAGCCTCCAGAAGTGGCAAGTTTACATGTTACAGTGTATCTACCCTAGAAGAAGGATAGCATCTCTTTTCTAAAATCTTTAGCAAAAGTCCTGAAACTAACTTTCTCTGATCCGATGGTAGATTATGATTGATCTGACTAGTAGTCAGAAGGTTAGATATGGGCTATGTTACCATCAATGGAGCTGGTGGAGATAGGGAGAGAGTGAGTCAGTGTCATCCAACTTTAAGGACTGAATGTGAAGAAGAAATTGATCCTCATAAAATAAAGACACTTTTACCAAAATGGTACACAGAGGTAGAGAACATAAGAGCATAACAGACTTATATAGAATTTGAATTTTTCTCTGACTTAATGTAAACAGCTCCGACTTTAGATCTTCATATAAGAAGTGCCATCAGGCCTCCTCAGAAATCTCCCAGGCATGCCCTAGCATTGGTTTTAAGCTCTATGCCTCAGTTTGGCGGCTCTAAATGGCACTCCTCATTTCATTTGCCCTGGTATTTTCCAAGTGTCTTGGCCTATTTGGGTTGTGGTTGTTTGGTCAGAACAGAAGGCTTTAGTCCTCTCTACACTAACCAGAGGGAAATGATCGAACCTGAACATTAAAAAAGAAGCTAGAAATCAATGTCTGCCAGTTTTGCATGTACTAACCTAAATGGATAGCCAAATCTTGGATTTAAAAGGAGCAAATTATAATTCAGCATCTCTAAGCTGTTCTAGCCAAGCAGAAGAAATGAGTCTCCCTCAAAATATGGTTTTCAAACCAGGCCTGGATATTGGCAACCAATTTGGTAAAGAGCTTTCTTTGCCATTCTCAAGAGTTACTCTGCCAGTAAGTTATCACTCCAAACTGTCTTTAAAACAGGCACAATATCACTTTGAATAAGGAACTGTTAATGCAAACTAGCCTAGTACTATTAATAATAACTATCATGAAAACTAGTACTGGCTGAATCACCTTGTGGGCATGGGCACGTATGCCCAGCTGCCGCTTCGGATGCCAGTACAGATACAAACAAGTAAAAATCACATATTGGACAGCCAGTTGATTTCTTCTCACTGGCTTGATGAAGTGCTGACAGTTAAACATAGTTGATCATTTTATTCTTAAAGGCAGAGTTATGTCTTAATTCCCTGTTTCCCTTCCAGTATCTAACCCAATCAGTTTTGTATACAATAACTGGCAAAATTTATAGGTTTCTATCTCTATGATCAAACCACATGAATATCTCAGTCCAAGAGAAAATGAGCTATGCCTTTCCTTGTGGAATTCTTTTAACAACAATAACAACAAAAACAAAACAGCTTAACCTAAGCTATAAAATAACAGGTGTAAAGTATATTTATTTATTTATTTATTTATTTAAGTAAAACACACGGGTGATTAGAGGCAAGGCAAGCTTCCTTTTCAAGTTAGTCCAGGTCCAAACAGTACCGTTGTAGGAGCCTAGCATTATTATGGGGGTTTACAAGCACTCTCTGGACTTTTTAGAAAGGCCTTACTAAGTAATAAATAGATTCAAGAAAGGTGTTATTCTATGAATAAGACATATCTTCAATTATTGGGAGAAGCAGGGGGTATAAGCATTATCACTCAAAATTTCATCTGTCATACTCTCTGTCAACCACTTTGCAGCATCATTTTCCAAGAATGATTATTAAGAAGGCTAACCATGGGTTAAGCCTAGGATATTATCCCACAAAAGAGCAAGATGAGATTCTAAATCATTCAGGAACTATCCTGGTTCCTCAGTGATCAGCCAAGGCTAAAGCTTAGAGATCTCATATCCTCTGAGGGACTTAACTTCTTCCTTGAAAGTGGGCAAAAGGATTCTAGAGGGCATTTTCCAAAGACCAAATTATTTTAATTTTCAACAACAAGAAATTAGTCAGAGAAAGACAAGTATGACATGACTTCATTCGTATGAAGCCTTTAAGATACAAAACAGATGAACATAAGGGAAGGGAAGCAAAAATAATATAAAAACAGGGAGGGGGACAAAACATAAGAGACTCTTAAATATGGAGAACAAACAGAGGGTTGTTGGAGGGGTTGTGGGAGGGGGGCTATATGGGTAAGGGGCATCCAAGAATCTACTCCTGAGATCATTGGTGCACTATATGCTAACTAACTTGGATGGAAATTTAAAGAATAAATTTAAAAAATGTTTTAAAAAATAATAGTAAAACCCTGGCTTTTCATAATGCTCTACTATGTACAAAGGCTTTCACATGACTATCTTATTTACCAGTTAAATGATTATCCAATTTAAAACATTACCTAGGTAGTACTACATTGAGAAAAAAACCCAGGTACAGATATGCATCTATAAATGCATTTACCTCAGTGCTCACACCCTCATTACAAGAGTAGTGAAGTCACTCTCTTGACTTTAAGAAATATGACTTCACACACACACACTAGTTAATCCAGCGTGTGAGATAGGCAGATATTAACTATCATTAGGACTCTTATTTCGTAGCTAGAAAAACTGAGTCAAGCCAGTTATTCAATAAAGCAACCAAGATCATTAAGAGCAAAGAAAGAAAGCCCAGCTGCTGGCAGCCCAATGTAGAGGACACTCTAGTGGTATAGAACTGGATGGGTGATCACAAAGAAAAACCCAGCAGATCAGCAGATGGGTCAAGACAGCAGCTGCTCATATGCTTGTCTCTTCTTCCTGCTGACATACTCATCTAATCTTGGCACCTCCCATGCAGGAGCTATCCTCTATTGAGTTCTTATTACTTGGTACCAGGCACAGAGCCAAACGCCTTGCATATCATATGTCATCAAATTCTCACAATAACTCCATAAGTTGGTACTGCAATAGTGTCTATTTCGCAAATGTAGAAGTGAAGCTCAGAGAAGTTAAGTGACATGCCCAGAATCACACAGACAGGCAAGTTGCAGAGCTGGGATTTGAACCTATCCATTTGTCTCTAAAATCTGTTCCTGCCTGCCAGTCCCCATAAACTTCACTTTCTGCATTTACTGTCCACTTTCCTCCTTCCTTCCTTCCTTTTTTCTCTTCTTACCACCTTGCAGAATCAGAAGTTAACATAGAAGCAAAAAATAGCTTTTTTTTTTCTGACAAGTCTTCCTCTTCTCAATATTATTCTGAAGAGACTATTTTAACAGAAACTCTAGGGAAACATTATGTCTCATTGGACTCACCTTATTTCAATTAACTCCCCCAGTTAATTTAGCACACATAATGGCTACCAACTTATATCTCTCGCCCCTGCTGATGTAGGTCTTGCAAAGAAACCAACTATCCTCATGGATCATACTACCTCCTGGAGCAAGCTGGCCTTGTGTTACTGCCACAATATTAATAACGAGTTATGCAGGGCAACTGGGAGTGTGCAAAGGTTCTATAAAAGTCTCAGTCGCTGGTACAGCACCAGTGCCTGACTACAAGTGCTTATGCAAAGTGATGTCACGGGGGATGAGTATCTCCTAGTGTATCTAAAACTGCTTTTTTTTTTTTTAAAAAAAAAAAGGCATTTGGGGTGCCTGGGTGGCTCGGTTGAGTGTCCAACTTCAGGTCAGGTCATGATCTCACGGTTCGTGAGTTCAAGCCCCGCATCAGGCTCTGTGCTGACAGCTTGGGGCCTGGAGCCTGCTTCAGATTCTGTCTCCCTCTCTCTCTGCTCCTCCCCTGCTCACACTCTGTCTCTCTCAAAAATAAATAAAGATTAAAAAAAATTTTTAAAAAGGATGTTTGAGGGAGAAAATGAGTTTGGGGATTTGGAACCAGGAAAAGTTTATACAAAAAAAGGTGGGAAGAAATGATAAGGAACCCATTTTGATATGGGACTTAACAGTGGGTTTTTAAATTTTTGTTTTGTTTTGTTATTTTCCCTACCTGCTACTATCCAGCATGCACTTTTTCCCTTCTCTTTACATTCTGTGAGGGCTAGTCAGAAGTTCAGCTCTGGGTGCAGGTCAAACAGAGGCAAACATAAGCTCTACTAGACCCAAACCAAACTCCATGGTCCCCTCTCTCCTCTTCTTCTACACCACTTCCCTTCTCCAAAATCTAAGACTGCAAAATGTACAGCTGGAGGAATCATTTAACCTCCAAACCAAGATTCTTAACCTTTACTGTGCCATGGACTCATCTGGCAATCTGGTGAGACCCACTGACACCTTATCAGAATAATGATTTTAAGTACATTTAATAAAATGTATAGGATTATTAAGGAAAACAGTTATATTGAAATAATTGTAATATTTTTAATTATGTTAAGTAATGTATGTGCTCTTTTATTCAAGATTTAAATAAAAATATAGTGGTGGATTTAATATTTATCACAATTTCAATGTAATATGACAGAATGGTAGTATTACCATGGGATTTTTTCCATATTTATAATTGATGGAAAAGCTACATTTCAACAAAAGCACAGGTAATATAAGTAAGTAATTTTTTTCCTATCTAAGTTCATGGGCCCTTACTTCCATCCATGGGTACTTTGGTGGATCTCAAAATAAGAATCCTTTTTGTAAAGACCTACATACTGGTTACAAATCTTCCTTAAATTATTCCCACTATGAGCTCTGTACCCTTTCTGCCTTATACCCTGGGCCTGTACAGCAAACCTCTTTTGGTAAGGATCTTATGCTTCCCACATGGATTTTTAGCACCTATTGGTAAGATTGTTTTAAAAGGCACCTTGAATATGATAGAACCTCTAGAAATCCTGAAATGATGGAGATTTTTGTTGTCTTCTCCAGCTATTAAATTTAGAGCTTTGGAAATAGGAGTCAGTCTCCAAAGGGCCTGATGGTAAAAAAAAAAAAAAAAAAAAAGTCCACGTGTAAGCAACCAGAATAAACCAAATCAAAGCTTTGCCTGCAAAAAGAAAGGTTTTGGTGCAATTTAAACTTTGAAAATAAAGAATACATAGAAAAATATTTTTTTAAAAAAGAAAAAGGAAAAAAGGCCAAAATAATG
Organism: Panthera uncia; assembly: GCF_023721935.1. Classification (NCBI taxonomy): domain Eukaryota; kingdom Metazoa; phylum Chordata; class Mammalia; order Carnivora; family Felidae; genus Panthera; species Panthera uncia. Next base: position 32,210,053 of record NW_026057578.1, on the reverse strand, counting down.
GCAAAGAAAAAAAGCGAGAGAGGTAGAAATACAAAGAAAGAAAAACAGATTTTAGATTCTCAAAAGTGTGACAATCCAACAGATATTAGAAATAACCACATCTTCATCATTATTGTTACTTCAGCTTTAGTCAAACAGCTCTATCAGTTTTCCAGAATGTCAGGGTTTGACATCTGTCTCCTTAATACCAAGAAGACTGCAAAAAAGCAACCATCACTCAAGTGAAAATTACACTCCTTATCTCAGAAGAGTCCATGAAATTCAGGCAACTTCAAGTAAAGGGTCAGCTCTCAAACACAGTGTTTTTGAAAACGACTATGACTATCTTAAACATATATATAGCTATGCAAATTCCACGTTTCCTTTCATGCTATTTTCAGATTGTTTTTCAAATTAAACATTAGGCTCTGCAGCACACAGAGGATGTTAGATTAAAGGGCCAGTCTCGTTCCACAAGGTTTCGGTTTTCCGCATTTGCCTAGAAATAGCTCTTCTCTGGGTGGGCCAGGTGAAATGTAACAAAGTTATTGTTACCTCACTTCCCTTGGCTTTTTGGGTGGAGAAGCCAGATGAAAGAGAAAAAGAGAAGAAGAAAAATAAAGGAGTGGCCAGAGAGAAAGAACAAGGAGAGGGAGATGCTGTTTTGGATTCAATGAGGTCAGATGGATCTACCACCAGATTTTTTGTTGTTGTTTAAAGAACAAATAGAGAAGAGGTTAAAAAAGAAAAATCGGGCTTGTAGCAATGATGAAACCAGAAATGCCTGCCTCTTGCACTGGACATCAGTGCTGGTTTGCCCAAGATGTGACAAAGCAAGTGCACACAGACCCCGTGTGTTCAGGTCGCACTGGACTGTTTCCTGTCAACCAGATGGGGCTTTTGGCTGCATTTAATTCATTTACACAACAGTGATGAGTCTTGGCTGGGAGTTAAAAGAGAAATGTTCTGCTTGAGTACTTAATATTATACCAGAAATGAGTGCACCATCACACTTTTTAAAGGGCTCCTTCTACAGTTTCTTCATTAAATTATATAACCTGGCACAACTCGTCAGTTTTCTTTAATTTAGAGTGTACCAGCAGATTTCTTCCCAGCCAGAGGAGTATGCTTCTAATTATGTGACCGGTTCAGTAACTGAAGTATACCATACGATTAGCAAGGAGATTGAAGGGCAGTTTTGACAAGCCCTAAGCCTGTCAGGGACATGAACTTAAGACTTTAGGCCAACAACTGACCCTTTCCTGCCTCTAGTATCTGAATAATTCACAATTTTCATTCTGGGGGAGGGGATAGTGTTTATATATCTCACAGACCTTATTTTTAGCAAACTTAACAATAGCTGGAAAAGAAGGGCTTTGCACTTCTACAGAAAAGCAGTGCTTCCAAAAAGCCATTCCCTCCATCTCCTGTTATAATTTATGTTATGATGAAGCTATAAATCAGTCATCATACCAGTTAATTTTTTTTTCAACAGCTATTACATTTGCTAGTTTTGCTTCAGGACATGAAGTAACAAACACAATTGTTATCAAGGAATAAATTGAGCGGAATAACAGCCTTGCTGTGCAGCTTTCTCCAGGAAGATGGTGATGGAAGATAATTCTCTGTGGTTCACACTATCTACTCACCTCTTCCTCCTCCAGTAACAGCACTAAGAAAGTCAGCAAGCCTCTTGAACACTGAGCTCATGATTCTTTTAACAGTCAGATACAGATGCTCAAAAGTACATCTTTCAAAACCCCAAACAAAGGCATTTCCCTTGGCCTCTAGGAATCCCTCACTTCACTTTGGGTGGTTGTTGCTTCTGTAACGTATTCTATGATGCTTCAGAAGCTGGAACCTTATCTCCTTAGCATATCCCAAACCCTCTCCCAGTGCCATAGGTTGCTCCTTTCCCTCTGGTAACCAGTGCAAATGGTCAAGAGAGATTTAAAGTGCCTCTAAGTTAATGGCATCTGCAAACCAGGAAAGTGAATGCCCTCATCATCAAGTCACCCACATTACTAATCCTAATCATACATGAGACCTACGGCACAGATTGAATGAACACGGTTTTATTGTTTCTATTTTTCTTTTGATAATATTTGAAATGACAAAAAGGATATTTTCTTTATTCCCTGCTCTGAAAGTGTGAGATAAACTTGAATGTGCCTACTTTAAGGAAAGGAAAAATACTTACCTCCTAGGAGAATATGAGATATATGCATGCAAAATATTCAACTATTGAATCCATGCAAAAATTTTCAACTATTTGTTGAGTTTCTAGTAGGTGCCAGATATGTGCTAACTGCTACAAGCACAATTGCTAGATTACTTACATACATTATTAATTAGCCTTATGACCCAATTCTGGTCTACCTTACCACTCAGAGCAAGAAAATCAGGATCTTGTGCAAACATCACTGGGCTGGAATTTAAGACACTCGAGTTCAGAATGAAGTGCCCCCACTCCCCCAATCTTGCTAAGACCTCATATCCAAATAGATTAATTTTGGGTTCAATCATTGAAATGGGTCCCCCCAGTCCTTTCCAGCTCTTCAGTTATACCATCTTAAAAGACTACTGCAAAAGATACTCTGCATCATTAGCTATTGAGGAAATGCAAAAAAACAAAACGAAACAAAAAAACCAATAATGAGCTATGACCACACACCTGTCAGAATAGCCAAAATAAAAAAATAGTAACACCACCAAATGTGGGAAAGAATGCACATAAATGTGATCATTTATACACTGTGGGTAGGATACTACATAGTACAGTAGCTCTAGAAAACAATTTGGCCGTTTCTCATAAAACTAAACATGCAACCACAATATACCTCTGTAACTGGACATTACAGAGAAATGAAAATGTAGGTTTACATAGAAACCTGTGTATCGCTATTCATATCAGATTTATTCATATTTGCTTAAAATTGGAAGCAGCTCTGATGTCTTCAATGCATGAATGGTTAAACAAACCATAGTATATTCATACCACAGAATACCACTCAGCAATAACAAGGAACAAGCTACTGATATACACAGCATCTCTGATGAATCTCCAGGGCATCATGCAAAATGTTGAAAAACACAATGCCAAAAGGTCACATACTATATGATTATTATATAATATTCTTAAAATTACAAAATTATTTTAGAAATGGAAACAGATTAGTAGTTGCCAGAAGTCATAGATGAAAGAGGGGTGAAGTGGAAAGGATGTGGCACAAATGTCAGTAAGAGGAATCCTTGTGGTGATGGATTTGTTCTGTACCTTGACTGGATCAGTGCCAATATTCTAGACATTGTAGTTCAGTTTTTCAAGGTGTTGCCATTGGGGGAAACCGGGTAAAGGTTATAAGTTATGCAGTACACAGCATTACTCAGTATTATTTCTTATGACTACACGTAAATCTATAATGACCTCAAATAAACAGTTTAAGTGAAAAAAAAAATACTGCAGGGGTGTCTGGGTGGCTCAGTCAGTTAAGCATCTGATTCTTGGTTTCAGCTCAGGTCATGATCTCATACTTTGTGAGTTCAAGACCCATGTCAGGCTCTGCACTGTCAGCACAGAGTCTGCTTGAGATTCTCTCTCTCTCTCTCTCTCTCTCTCTCTCCCCCCCCCCCCGCCGTATCTCTCTCTCAAAGTAAATAAACTTAAAAAAAACCTGCAATCAAAAAAAGAAAGAAAGAAAAAAATACTGTCCATTCTGATTGTGTTGTGCTTGCTGATTCCCACTTGAAGCCTAATGAAAATCTTGGGGAAGCCTAGGGGAAAAGAGGTCATGCGTCTTTTGACTATGAAGGCCCTCCCCTTGACTATGAAGCTCTGTTTGTAATGCCAAATGCAAGGAGAAATGTGGGTCTGGCATCAGCAGCTGTGTGGAAGCTCCAAGACTGGGTCCAGAGACCCTCTCAAGTTGTAAGATGTAAGTCGCCTCTCCAGGGAAAAAGTGCCCCAGCTGAATACTGTCCTGGCCACTTAATAAGCTATTTGCAGGGCTGTGCTAATGAAGTTAAAGTAGTTTGCTTCTGTTGGCAGGAGCACAAATCTGGTGCTAATGGCTATTCTTCTGAGAAATCCAGGTGCCCTGCATACCAGACCCTCCACTAGCAAATGCCGACTTAGAGAAGCTAACACTCCATCCCTTTCTGATGATAAAAAGATAATAAGAGATGGAAGGGCTCTGAGGCCTGACCAAGCAAGTTCACTCAAAGTCCATGGAGGGAATACTAGAACTAACAAAAGCCAGCATTTATTGAACACTCTTGGTGCACTTCCATGCATTATCTCATTTAATCCACACAGGAATCTGAAGAATTAGGTGTAATTATCCTTATAGTTTATAGAGGTGGTAGCTAAACTTCAGAGAGGTTAAGTGACATACCCAAGGTAAGAAGGGACAAGGTCAGGATTTCACCTGAGGCACAGAGCTGAGTTCTCAAACCCCATGTGGAATAGCAGGCCTTCCCAAAAGGCGTGCAGAACACAGATACCAGAATAGGGACAAGATGCAGCCTGAGACACTGATCAGGTACACTTTAATAGAGAAAAGAAATTAGAACCTACTTTTTTATAGCCATTTGAAAATTTACAACAGCTCAGGTTTTAATGGCATAGATTTCCTGAAGCTAGTAATTATTCTTTTGGGTGTACAACTTTAATGCCTAAGACCCATCTCCAGAGAAGGCTCTAGAGTGGCTACACCATGTGGTGCCCTGCGCCCTCTGATTCTGACACTGGAACATTCCAGTCTGCATTGGAGTTAGCATCTAGGAAGTTATTTCACATGCTCATGTAAAAGCTGTACTTTTGCTTTAGATATAATTTGGTTTCATTTTCCTATATTTTTTCTTCTAACAGAAGAAGTATGTGTGACTATCTTTATCATCATCATCATCAGTAAACAGCTTCTCCTCAACTCAAAGAATTATATTAAATCTCTTAATTGTTATTTCATGATGATAGTTAAAGTCTGACCCTTGATAAAACTACAATAAATCACTATTTGTCTCAGAAATGAAAAAAAGAAGGCATGTTTCTAAAAACAAAAGTTGAACATTATTAATTCATTCATTAATATAACTACAGGTTTCTATGGCCTTAGAAAATGATCATTCAAAATAGTTATTAATAATAAAGGAGTATAGGGGCACATGGGTGGCTCAGTCCATTAAGCTTCTGACTTCAGCTCAGGTCATGATCTTGCGGTTTGTAGGTTTGGGCCCCATGTCAGGCTCTGTGCTGACTACTTAGAGCCTAGATCCTTCTTCAAATTCTGTGTCTCCCTCTCTCTTTGACCCTCTCCCCCTTCATGCACTCCCTCGCTCTCTCTCTCTCTCAAAAATAAAATAAATGAGTATAAATATTTGACCTTTTTATAACCTTAATTATTAAATTCAATAAAATTAATGTACTTTGATAACTTTTTGGATGTTTGCTACATGGTTAACTTTTCCAACTTTGATATGACCTGTCTCAAATATTCTGAAGAAATGGAACAATTATGATTTAAAGTCAATTTTCTGAATATTTAAAAGCCTATAAATTCCTGTAAGCAATTTATATTTAAACAGCCTTAATTTGTATAAATATTTATTGTGAACTTGTAAAATCAGATGTTTTGCAGGATATACATAGCAATTTCTTCCTCCCCCCCCAAAAAAAAAATCATTTAACTCACTAACGAGGCAATCCAATGAAGAATATCTAAAATTCAGATTCGTGTAACCTGGTATTCCTTCTCATCCTCAATCTAAAGGTCCTACTTGTTAGGAAAAGTTATCAAATTAAGCCCTGGTGGCCAAGCAAACTACGTCAGTAACTACCACAAAGCATCCAGTTTACCCAGGGGGAAAAATATTGGAACATTTTAAAACATCTGCAAGCGCGAAATAAGAAAGTATCAGATCAAAGAGAGGAAGCTAGTTACAAGGTCAGTTGTGCAATTAATAGGCAAAGACAAAAAGTCTCATACAAATTCAGAAGTATTCATTTTCCCTTCCTTCATGGAAAGTATCAAATCCATGTTTGGGAACAATAACAAAGGAAATTTAAAAAGTGCCACTTTTGAATAATACAATTAGTAGACTTGTGTCATGCCAGATATATAAAGACAACTGATTCCAGAGATTATTCCTGAAGGATGGGTGGCTCTTGGAAATCAGTAACCATGAGCAGTTAATGGTGTTGGTGAGAGTCTCTGACAGGAACTCTTAGAAGAACACTGTTCTACAAAATAATAACAATTAGAGTAATGTTAGTAAATAACTGAAATTTTTTAAAAAACAAAAATGTATTCTGGAAGAATACTCAAAGTAGTAGATGAATAATTCGAAACACACTTAAAATATTACAGAACAGCTGGACAGTTTGCAGCTGCAATAACAAAAGCATAAAGGTTTACATCAAGCATTTGTTTTGAAAACTCCAAGATTCTAGTAACTTACTGTTTTATTCACAGAGAAACTCACTGTTTTGAGAGCTGAGATCACGTGGAAATGACAAGTTACCAAACTCACTTCCCTACCAATTTCCTGATTCAGATATTGAGTGATAGTTCAGCTTACTAATCCCACGAAGTAAGAGTATAAGTTTAAGTTCCAGTTAAGTAAGTAACTATGTAATCAACATATATTGATTAAGCACCTACTAAGTGCATTTACAGTTGACCCTTGAACAATGCTGGGGCTAGAGGTGCCAATCACCCAAAGAAGTCAAAACTTGCATATAACCTTTGACTCCCCCAAAACTTAACTACTGATAGCCTATTGCTGACAGGAAGCCTTACTGATAACATAATCAACTAACACATATTTTGTATATTATATGTATTATACACTGTATTCTTACAAGAAAGTAAGCTAGACAAAAGAAAGTCATAAGGAAGAGAAAATACATTCACAGTACTATCCTGTATTTATTGAAAAAAAAATGCACATATAAGTGAACCTGCACTGTTCAAACCTGTGTTTTCAAGGGTCAACTATACTGAGGTAAACACGGAGAATAGTGAATACACACATTCCTGACCTCATGGAAGTTACTTTTTTTAGCAGCAGAGACAATGTCAAAGAACAATTAATTACAATTATGGTGAATTCTCTGAAGGGAAAATACAGGGTGATGTGAAAATGTATAATGAGTTTAGATATGGTCTAGGATATTAGGAAAGGTATCCTTAAGAAAGTGGAATTTGAGCTAAGGTCTCAGTAAATCCTCAGGCAGATCCACCAGATGTTGAATAGGACAGGATAGCTGGGAGAGTGAGGTTGGAGAACAGTCCAGGCAGCATTAGTTCTAGAGACACTGCAATGGCTCCATGACTGAAAGGAGCATGTCACATTTATAAAATTCAAAAGAAAGTCTGTGTAACTATGGCCATGTAGAAACCTTCAGCAAAATGTCCAGGAAAAAGATGATGACAACTTGGACTATAGTGGCAACAGTGGGAATAAAGGGAGGTAAATGAATTTGAAAGCTATTTTCCAAATTAAATTAATTAGACTTGTAGATGGCTTATATGTGGGAAATTAATGCAAGGAGATGGAGGTTTCCAGGATAGTTTCTGGATTGCAGACTTGCCTGACTAGACTATTTCATTCAACGATTCAACGATCGTTGCCATTCAACAATCTAAAGAACAATTGGATTGTGAAAAGAGTCACACATTCAGTTTTGAACATGCTGTATTTGAGAAAGCCTCAAAGAGTGTGTACCAGGGGTATACATTTGGGAGTCACTGATGTAGAGATTACTGAAACTTAGGCATGGATAAGGTCACCTAGAAACAGAATATGGAGCTAAAAAAAGAGAGAGTCTTTGACTCATTCCTGAGGACTTCCAACATTAAAAAAAAAAAAAAAACACAGCAATATTTACCTAACAAGAAATGACAGAAGTGGAAGGAAAAGCAAAAGTTTAATAACAGCATCACCAAAGTCAAGGGAAAACTTTGAATTAAGCCAAAGTCCCAGCGCACCTCACAATTTCAGTAAATTTCTTTGTGGTTACCTAGACACATGGTTTAAACAGTAACTGTGACTATAAATAAACAGCATTTTTGTTCATTTTTGTTTATGTTTGTGTTTTTCCTAGGAACTATAATTTGGATGAAATCTTTAAAGGAAAAGACAGTCTAAGTTCACCATCAAATATGGTTATGGATTTAAATTAATTAAAATAAAATAAAATAATATTAGGTTAAAAATTCAGCATTCAGTTGCAGTAACCACCATTTCACATGCTCAGCAGCACCATGTGCCTAGTGGCTACCATTTTGGACACCGCAGATATAGAACATTTCCATCATTATATAATAGTTCTATTGGACAGCCTAGTCTTAAGATTCTCCTGTATCAATGAGGAGCCATGATTAAGTGAGCCAAAAATGAAGCAATGTCCCAAGTATTAAAACACTGTCCACATTTTAGGTGAGGAAGTCAGGAGAAGAGAGGATGACAAGGGCCAAACATGGCAAAAACATGGCATTTGTCTCCATTAGAGATGAGAGAACTGGGGCAGATGATGAATGTGTTTCAGAATGTATTCAAAGGGGAAAGGGCACAAAGTTGGATTGAGAAACTTGCAAACTAGCAACAAAGAATGCAAGGTCTTTTAAGTTCAAGCTCTGACATGAGGGGAAGAGGGTTTCTTCAAGCAGGGAGACAACCCTATTACAGGTGCCCTTTTGACATACTTGCCTAAGATCAGCTAAGTTTCATGCATCTGCAGAAGTTAGACATTCTGCTAATATGACCTGTTGAAAGTCACATTTTAATTTTAATATTTATGCTATGAAATCCAGAAAAATAAAAACAATAATACTAGAAAAAGGTTTTCTCACTCTTAGAAAACTCATGGAAGTTCAATTTGGATGAGGTTTTTTTAATGTAAATTCCAGGCATTTTTCCCCCACCCACTTTGCTACAGCCAATATGCTCCTATATTAAGGGAAGAAATAACTGAATGATCCAGAAACATAGCTTCAAATATTGAAATTAGATTATTTTGCTCATGCTCACACACACACACACACACACACACACACACACACAGAGTTTTAAAATCTGGGATCACTGCTCACTGAATACCATTCATGAGTAGACCATATATGAAGAATTGAGTTCAGTGAAACCACTTTACCAAATACGGGTTAACGTATTTTTAAGCCGTTCAAAAATGGAGTCTCTATTTTTTGCCCAAATAGTAATAAGTGCAATGGCCCCATCTCTACCTTGAAGAGATAATAAAAGCAACAACAACAATAATTAACATCAAATTAGCCCTTACTATGGGTCAGACTCTTTGTATTTATTAGCTCACTTAATTGTCACCACAATCTTACAAGGTGGGCACTACAATTATCCTCATTTTACAGAAAAAAAAAAAAAACCAAAATCAGGACATTTTAATAGGATCAGTGCAACAGAGTAGTAGAGATGCTGATCTAAAATGATCAATAGAACAGGAAAGTATTTCATCAAATATTTGAGTGATTAAAACTAGTGGTAACACAGGACTCCAGTGGAAGAAAAATTCCATATGGGCCAGAATGGTTGGGAAATGGAATTTTTATGAGTATTTTAAAAGATAATCTGCTAATTCATATATTAAAAAATCATTTACTGACTGGTGTGTACTGGGAAGTGGGTATAGGTTAGAGATAAAAAACTGAGTAACAGAAAATATAAACACTACAGGGGTGCCTGGGTGGCTCAGTTGGTTAAGTATCCAAGTCTGGATTTCAGCTCAGATCATGATCTCACGGTTCCTGAGTTTGAGCCCCGTGTTGGGTGCTGCACTGACAGTATGGTGCCTGCTTAGGATTCTCTCTCTCCCCCCTCATTCATACATACATACGTACATACATACATACCTTACATACATACGAAAAAATAGGTAGAGAAATAGTAAAAGGATGTTCCAGGTAGCGGTACGTCACAAAGAACTCTTAAAACAGATACATGACTTATCCTCATTATCTGTATCTTTCCCTCTCCTTTATTTTTTGCTCTCTTTTTCTCTGTTGCTCTCTGTTCTTGTCTCTCACTTTCTCATTTCTACATCTACATACTTCTAAAAAGATTTGTGGTCTACATGTTTAATGAGGTAATTAGTGTAACCATATACCTTCACTCATCTAAAATAGTTCCAATTTATGTCTACTACCCAGGTAGAAATACCGATTCCTTTTACTCTCAAAAGTGTCTTGATTTGGATGATTAACAACATGACTGTACCACAAATAATACTTGATTTTGTAGAAACTGAAAGAATAAAGAGTCAGGCATACACTCTGGTCAACACACCTACAGTTGACCATCTCTCCAAAAAATTAAAATATTTTTGACTTTCTATTACTGGAAGAAATTTTAGGCAGGAAACTACCTTCCACTAAGTCAGAGCAAGCAGTGTTTAGGGGTATGCAGCAGAATCAGGATTAGGGTAAGATAAAGACCAATTTGGAAGACAGCAGCTTCCACAGATGTTCTATTCTAAAGGACTAGGTTCAAGTTACCTAAATTTGTAGTGTATTTTACACTGGTGATATTTTATCACCCAAATCCTTAATGATTTTAAGTAAGGCCCACCAGCCCAACTCTCCCTCCATAAACTCTACCTCTGCATTTCCCAGTTCCTACTAGGTATCCTGTCTATGTCCCATGTCCAGTGTCAAAGTCACCATGACCTTCTCAATTTGTTCTTCCTCCTGTCATCCTTATTTCAGAGAACTGCAGATCATTCTATGAGCCAGCCACACAAGGCAAAAAGGAAAATTAACATCATCCTTGATAACCCTATTCTTTCACCTTTATATCTGATGAATGATTAGGTTCTGCAATCCCACCTCTTTCATAGCTGTTTTTCTTCTATGTTCTCATCTCTCCACACCCAGTGAAACTCCCTGTCTTAGTCTGGGGTTCTCTCAAAGCAGTTCTTGAGACCGGATTTGGGTGCAAGTGGTTTATCTGGGATGTGACCCCAGGAAGAACAGTGTGAATGTGGAGGAGGAGGACAGCAGGTCATTGCTATGGGCAGCTAAAGCTGCCCTCTGAGAGGCTACACAGGACACACCTTAGAACAGTGTGCCTGGGGGTGAGGGAGCTGAAGTATCAATCAACCAACTTCCATCCCTCGTTGTCAATGGCAGCTCCTGGGACATTATCTCTCTTAGCACCTTCAGAGTATGTACACAGGCCAAGCATTTTCCTTCTTCCAGAAAATGCCTTTAGAAGAAAGTCATAGGAAGCCTTTGGGGTGTTTTAGAACTTTACTCAGTGACTTCTAAATGGGCCAACCATGCTGGCCTGTTGTACTCTTATGCCAGACCCTCGTGATATCTGGTCTAGATACTGGCAAGCGCGTCCTAATGTGTCTCCTTATTTCCCATCACACACTTCCCTTCAACCTCCACACAGCTGCTGGGTGTGAGCATTCCCTGCTCAGCATGGAGTCCTTTAACGGCTCTCCAAGAACTCATGGAAATACTGCAAACTTTCTCACCTGGTTTCTGCCCAGCTCACTGCACCTTCTGCCACCTCTCTTTCCCGCATGGATGCTCTTTCATTCCTCAGTACCTTGCATACTGTGCCAAGAACTCTCCTTTTCCTTGCTCCCCCTCCTTAGTCATCTCCTCCTTTGACCCCACCCCACTGCCCACCTGGTGGGTATGCTCTTATCTTCTAAACCTTAATTTAGAAATCACCTCCTCTATGAAGTCTTTCTCTGCCCCTTAGGTAGGCTAGTCCTGCCATGCTTTGTGGCTCTCAGTGTGCCCTGTGCATAATTCTGAAGGTCTCCCCCACACTGAAGAAAGCCCCTCAAAAGTAGATACAGTGTCTCCAGTACCTTGCATAGGAGTTCTTAACATTTTCTGTGTCATGAACCCCTTTGGCAGTGTGGTGAAGCCTCTAACTCCTTCTCCAAATAATGTTTTAAATGTGTAAAATAAAATGCACAGGATTAAAAAGGAAACAAACATATCAAAACAGTATTATTAAAGTATTTTCCAAAAAGTATGATACAGGAATACAATGCTTCTTTATTAATACATTAATCAAATTACCATTTTTTTCAAATAGTGATGAACATAAACACTATTAATAATCATAATGTGATACATGAATATATCCTCAATTACTCCTACTGTGTTTTGTTACCTACATTTATTTTTTAAATTTTTTTAAATGTTTTTATTTTATTTTTGAGAGAGAGAGGGAGAGACAGAGCATGAGTAGGGGAGGAGCAGAAAGAGAAGGAGACACAGAATCTGAACTAGGCTCCAGGCTCTGAGCTGTCAACACAGATCCCAATGCAGGACTCAAACTCACAAACTGTGAGATCATGACCTGAGCCGAAGTCAGATCCCCAACCGGCTGAGCCACCCCCGCGCCCCTTGTTACCTACATTTATAATTGAAGGAAAGGATGATAAATCTCAGGTAGAGGTTAGGGAAAATAAATGTGACATTTTTACTTCTCAGCCCATGGCACCACCTATAATATACACAGACCCTTATACTTCAGTGGACCTCAGGTTAAGAGGCACTAGCAGCATGTACCTGGCTTACAAAAGGTGTTCAAACATATTTACTGAATGAGCTGCCTCTCTTTCTGTAGGCTGAATGAAAGGGCTTCTGGCATGGACTTCAAGTTCCTCTTTCTCTAAATTTCCATGATTTTATGTTTAAATTGCTCCCCAGATTTCACTGGCTTATGGGTACAAAGGCATCGCATTATTTGTAACATCTCGTTTTACTAATTCCCGTGCCCCACCGCAACCCAATACATTCGAGACTCCATCTCAGATTTTTCTCAGTCATTTCTGAGGGTCCCCAGATTTGTTTCATGTGAAACCAGAAATAATGCTAACCTCTTCTTCCTTCCTGGCCTCTCCTTGTTGATAAATGTGGCTTGAGAAGCCACTTAAGGATCATAACTTGTGGCTTCTGCTCAAGCTGAGATTCATGCCAAGGGCGATGCTTCCCAGTGCTCCCTAACATGCCAACCCTCAGGGGCCATGGTGAGGCTGCTGTCTCTTTCATCCACTTTCAGGCCACATTCCTTTTTATAGTGGAGAAGATACACTCTCCCCAACTTTGGCTCATGTTTTGGCATCTGACCATGAAATAAGTATTACTTGGTGCCCTTATTTCAGTGTCTCTAGAAACCAACTCCTTCATTTCAGGGCTGTGCCAGAACCTTCCACTTGCCCCCATGAGACTCCTTCTCTCCAGCCCACCCTGCTTTGTGCCCTGGGAGGCTAGCATGAATGGACTGCAGAAACTTGCTCCCATGCCCTCTGGCTTATACTCTTTGGTCAATAGGCAATGAGAGGGCAGGAGAGGAGAGTAGTTGGAGTATTTCTTTTCCTTTCTCCTTCCATCAGTCTGTAGTTTGAACACAATTCTCCACTAAAGGCTGTCAGGCAACCCTCTCCTATCATCTAAGCAACTCTACCCAACAGCTGCTCCCCAACCTTGCCTTTTTAACCTTATGGGGGCAACAGCTCTCCACTGTCATTATACCCAAAGAGCTTCACCATCCCTTGTTCTCTTCTAAATCTTCCCACACTTCTGTAAATAGTCCCTTCCCTAAACTCTCCTCAAATACCCCACACATGTATGTAGGATGTAAATGCCCCACTTCCTCCTCTCACCCCCACCCTGGTTACATACAAGAATGCAGTTTCCTCACAGGGCTGATTTCTCCCATGGCTGCAGACCTATCCATACATCAGACACACCCAGACATACCTGAGTCACAGTATAGAATCACTGGCACTCATCCCTGACATTCATACAGAAAGATCGTTTCACTGAGTACATTTGACACCTTTCTTTTTTGTCTGCTCTGACATCTCATTTATTCAGTCATTCACCAAGTAATCCACATTTGTGTGTACTTTCAGCTGCCTGTGCTCTTAACTATGAGACAGTATACAGACTATGGAATTTGGAGAAAACTAGATATTTCTGCCACTTACCAAGAGAGAAATCTTGGGCAAGTTACTATCCAATCTCAGTTTCCTCAAGAGCTTAGGATGGTGGCCGTGAAAATTAAATGAGCTAAGGTGTGAAAAGGTCCAAGAGCCAAATGGCAGTTGGCAGATGGAATAGGTCAGATTCCTGAGTATAGCCACTCTAAGAGACTTTTGTAAAGAAGTTATTGCAGAGTGTTCTCAGTATTAACACATATGGAGGAGTGAGGGGCACAGGACTGAGCAGAGGCATAAGGTGTAACAAAAGTCCTAGAGAACCCCAAGGGCATCTCTGGAGCTGAAACAGTCCTTCTGAGTTGTCCCACTTTGAGGCAAAAGGGCTGTCTGTTTACCACTGACGCCCAGTCATGGATGTGGGCTGCCCCCAGAAGGAGTGCCCCTCTCAATCTGAGGGCAGAAAGACAAGAGAGGTATGCAGCTGAGAGATGTTAGCTGCCAAAAGTCCCAATAAATGGAGAAATGAGTTCCTCCTCAGGGTCCTGGAGGGGAACTCTAATCAGTACACCACATTATCCACTACACTGAATATTTGTTAAATAACTTCTGGCTGTCATAACTGTCTCTTTTGATTTGCATCTCTTAAGAAGTGTGTGAGGGCACAACAACGTTGGAGAGCACCAATATCAACTGGGATAACCAGATAAAATCTTTTTTTGCATAGTGATTTCTCAAAATTGATTTATAAGGCTAGAGTTAAAAGCCATAAGGTGATTGAAGAGAGGTTTTCAAACTATGCTTCTTACAGTAGGGTCGGGTGAGATGAGAAGAGAGCCAAAGGGACAACATCATAGCTGAAAAAGTTCCAAGCTCCACCTCTATGCTTGACTTTATTGTATGTATGATTTTTCTAAAGAAAAGAGTACCCTCAGAGTACACATATATTACCTAGTAGGGGAAGAAAGCTCTTTTTTCAGGCTGTGGCTACTCACAAGGATGCCAACAGACCTGGACAACCTGGGCTGTGTGAGCAGCAGGCTCTCTGCCCCTGTTAGTTCATCAGTACACCCCAGTGCAATCAAAGTAGCATGATGGTGGAACTGAGGGGATCAGGCATGGCATGTGCAAGAAGCTGGAATAAAATAGCTTACAATATTAATTGCTCACAGGGTCTTCTGCCTCAGGAACAATACAATTCCCAGAGACCCAAGGTCCTCCCGAGAACCTTGCATAGAAAGCAACAGCCATTCTCAAAGGCTACAATATAAGACTGAGCCCTCAAGGAGCATTTCATAATTTCTAGTATCCTGGATTCATGTGGACAAGGCTTCCATTCAGAATGGAAACAGACCCATGGGAAGCAGCACCTGCTCAGAGAAGGAAAATGCTCAAGGAAGTTTCAAGCAGAGAACACAGGTTTACAGCTAGTTTATTATATACACATGCTCTGTTCTCTTTCCAGACAAACAGCATGATTGTGAATGACAATTCACCTTGAGGATTTTAAAAGAAAAATTATGAAAATGAAAGGTAGTTAATTCACCTAAAACCCTAAATACAATCAACACTCTAAGTCCACGTTATTTTGCCTTTAGACTTTTTGCTTTTGTTCCTCCCCATCCAGGAACTTCTTTTCTTCTAAGGTCTAGCTAAAAGCTCAACAACTAAATCTTTTCCAACTACCCCTACCCACATATGCCTTTCTCATCAAAAATCTTTCATTATATTTGGGTCATAGAGTGATCAGAGTCATCATTATAAACATAGCTGACATTTATTAAGTGCTAATTATGTGCCTGCACTGTGCTAAACACTTTACATGGATTATCTCATTTAATCCTCAAAACAAGCCTATGAGGGAGGTCATTTTATTAACCCCATATTACATATAAGGAAGTTGAATTATTGGACCAAGATCTTTTCCCTCTCTATATGCACACTCTTGGCCATATGAGTTGTTCCCACTACCAGAGTGAAATGTTTTCCTTGCCCATTGTGTTTAGGCTCAGCCATGTGCCTTAATTTGGCCAACAGGATGTTCATAGCCATAAGTGAGCAGAACCTTAAAATGGATTTACATATAGGGAGCTTTTACTCTTATGCTTCCACCAATAACATGAAAGTATTATGTTCCAGCCAGAATCCCAGAGGGATAGCAAATTGCCAAAACTGCCAAAAATAGGCCAACCAACTAGATATTCAACTTGAAGCACAGCTGCCCAGCCTAGCTCACCTGACTCCTGTGTAATCACATGAGCAAGAATAAATTATAGCTATTTTAGGTCGCTGAGTTCTGGATTGGTTTGTTACTTAGTGATACCTTAACTGATACAGGCACCAAGAGGTTAAGTTACTTGCCCAAGTTCTCACAGGTAGCAGTGGTAAGACTCAGCACAGATTGGTTTCATTTCAGTTCCCACCTTTTTAACAACTATGACTTTCATCACCACCACCACCACCACCATCATCATCATCATGTTCTTCTTTGCCATCCATATCCAATTACATTTACTGAATGTTTACTATGTGCCAAGTACCTTAAGAAGTACCATCCAGCTATTATCTACTGAACCCATGAACAACCCTCTGATACCAGTACTTACCACTGATCACATTTTATAGGAGGCTCACTGAAGTAAGATGCTTGCCCAAGATCACACAGCTAATAAAAGACAGAGCCATCATTCATTCAAGAGTGTTCCAACACACTACTACCTTTTGAAGAAAATCACAACTATCCTTACAGAAAAATGTTAATGATCAGTAATCCCAAGAATCTCTTCTTGCCCCAAAATTTCCAAGAGGCTGCTTCAAACCCCATATGATTGCTTTTGAAGTTTTTTTATCTTGCTTTTGAATACTTTTATGTATTAAAGTTTTTAAATACCTTAAAAATCTACTTTATTATATTAAAACTGAGGCATCGAGGGCTTAGGGAAATAATTTCACTGATTCAATTACATGAAGCAAACTAGTGGGGTATCAAAGTCCATATCCTGCATGTTCACCTTCACCATCCTGCTTGGGAGGGCAAGGGGACAGCAGTCCAATTCTGTGGAGTAGAAATGGGAATTTGGTGTCTAACCTCTTCTTAAATAGATATTTAGTCAAAATTCCTGACTTTTAGCCTGATTTTTACTCTCACATATAGAAGTATCTGAAGGCAGGGCAGGGGTGCTTTCTTGGGAGCAACCTGTGTGTAGGACTAGGGCTCCGCATTTGAAAGGTCCCCATAATTGGTTTAATGCTCTACTCTCACAATTTTCAAATCCCTCATGATTGTCTAACAAGAGGCTCTACTCTTTCATTTTGCATTGAACATTCCCCAAACTATCTAGCCAGTCTTGTGGAGGTATCTAGTGCCTCCAATTCCTAAGCTTGGGGAGATTCTTCCACACATAGTGAGTTGCTTCTCAGTTTTCCACTCTGTTGGCTATCACTTAGAACAGTCCATGGGGCCAAGAATCAGAATATTAAGATGACAGTTGAAACATGGTCATGAGTCAAACAGATCCAATGGTACCTCCATGCAATTCCAGCCCCACTAACATTGGGCTGAGGGAAGAATAAAAGCAGAACTGGTGAAAAGTTTAAGAAGCTATGAGGTTCCCTAAAGAACTAATTTCCCCTCTCTTGGACTAAACCATGCCCTTAAAGACTAGAAGGGAGTGATGTGCAAATTGTCTGCAGTTGGGTTTCAGCCATTGCTAGAGTGACCTTTCTTAATTTAGATACTCCTTATCCCATGCTTACATCATGACTCACACAAATCTTTATTGCCATGGAGGCATTCCAAATTCTCACCATACCTAAATCATCTTATCTACATAAGAAGTCATTCTGAATGGGGCACCTGGGTGGCTCAGTTGGTTAAGTGTTAGTCTCTTGGTTTTGGTTCAGGTCATGATCTCACAACTCGTGGGTTCAAGCCCTGCAAAGGGCTCTGCACTGACTGCAAAGCCTGCTTGGGATTCTCTCTCTCTCTCTGCCCCTCCCAAGCTTACATTCTCTCTCTCTCAAAATAAATAAATTAATTAATTAATTAAAAAAGTCACTCTGAATGAATAACACTATTTTGACCCTGGGGATAACACAGAATAATTGTGCAGTTATTTTAATAAAAATAAATCATGAATTAGCTCCTCCCTCCTCTTTCTCCATCTTTATAAATAACAGAGTTAATATAGAGCCTTATAATAAAAAGTATCAGGGAAAGGTAGGAGTCATATAAAATATCAATCTTAATGTCAAAGGGGTAGGGGCAAGTTAATTGTTCCCCCTGCCCCCACCTTTGTCTTACATGTGAAACATTAAGAAATGGAGAGATTAAATCAATGGAAATACATGTTGGTTACAAAAAAAAAAAAGTGACTCTTTTACCCCATGAGATAGGAAAGACTAAAACCTCTATAAAGGTGAACTAATAGGAAACTATAAATGAATTGTGTTGCCACATAGAGTCATCTGAAAAAGTTTTATTAAAAACGCCTCCAAAGTATATTACATTTTATATTATACCAGGTGGAGCTAGGATGAGGGAGGGAGTTTATAGAGGAACTGTTGAACACAATTTTATTAGAATGCTTGTTCCCTTGATTATAATAAGGAGAGAAATAGGACTTATTGGTTTGGTTATTTGAAACATGCACATGCACACTTTCTCACACAACTCTAGCTTTAAGCAGTGTGAAAGTTCCTTTCTTCAGCTGAGAGTGAACCTGAAAATGTTTTATTACTATTACAGGAAACCCTATTTAAGTATCGTCTTTATGAAATGCTCCCATTGTTAAGAAGCATTCTTGGTTCCATTTGCAGCTATTATGATGGTAAATACTGATGAAACATAGGAGATTGTTCATAATACAAAGAAAGACCAACAAGCAACCTTCAAGGGATTTAAAAATCAGGTAGATAGACATTTTAGAATGTCAAGGTAATCTATCATATGTAACATGGGGAGAGGAAAAAGAAAAAAGACATATTCTTTCATGTTTCATTCCTTAAGGGGGACATCTAAAACACATATCTATTTAACATGGCTCGGAAATTAAAGTTATGATATCAATAACATATACCTAACCACATGTTAGGATGAAGAAAGAGTGTATCTTGGAATACAGGAGTCTTCCTTGTGCAAATCCCATTAGGACCCATAGGGAGTTATTCATGCATCCAAATCCCTCCAGTCCTTTCCCTCTCCACCCCCAAACACAGACACCCTTGTTCTGAATGATCCGTGTATTTATCTATTTCACATAAATCAAGAATTTAATAAAAAAAAATCCACCAACATGGCCATTTGAGACATGAATCATGAGTGCTGTACGTATAAATCATATAAACCTTAAAAGCATTTATGATATAGACCCTTTCATGCAAACCGCCCAAATGTTTTAGAGAACTAAATCATACAGAAAGAGGAAAATGTAGTAAATAAAATGGAAAACCAATGGTTAACCAAACTAATGAACAAAATGTCTAGATGCCTCTCATCTCTGAATGGATTCCTTAGAAATTTTAACTGCAACAGGATTTTCAAGGGACCATTACATACAGTAAGGCAACTGAATATATTTGTAGTCAAAGATTTCTTTGAGAAATGCTTCTGGAAAAAAAATTAAAACTTCTAACACACACACAATAAAGGACAATGGATTTAGAAGAATATATTAGAAATAAAAAGAGTCAGTGAAGAAATATTCACTTCATATTACTGATGTATTATGCAGAAAACTGTTTATAATTCCACTAACTCCAAATCCTCCTGTTTAAAAACATGTTTTTTTTTCCCTCTGAGTGATTATTTTTAATTCATTCCCTTTGCCAGGAAGGTCTACTGCACTATAAAAATCAGTTTTCAATTACCTGCCATAAATTTCAAGCATGTCTCCTAACTTTGTAACCTCCTAAATTGGTGATGATCTGCATATATTGTTGGACTATCATGAGGAAGGCTTTTTATGCCACTGGATGAGAGCAAAAGTCCTTCCCATATTTTTCTCTTCAACAACATATGTGCATATATTTATTTTTTGGTATTTCCTCTCTGATTCTCCTATTTCCTGAAGCATTTAGCTCTTTCTGAGTTGATTCTGTTTGTCTATTTATTTCGTGTCTCCTTCACTAGACTGAGAGCTTCCTGACCACAGGTACTTATTCTTTTATCATTATATCACCTAACATCATTTCTGGCATCATAGGTGCTACAGGTGCAATAGACAGATGGATATACAGAATAACTCTGTGAGTAGAATCAATAGGCAGCAGATACAAGTGACCAAGGCCCATATTTTTGGATGTATCCAGTTTACTAAACAGAAGATGAGGTTCTTCATGTGGTCTGTGCACAGCCTTCCACCATTATCAGTCTTTTCAGAGGTTGGGTCAGCAGAAGCCCTTCTCAGGATAGGCATGTCCAATGACTGGTCAGTGTGGAAGTACAAAGGGATTGCCCATCGTAACCACTTGGAACAACTCTGAAGGGCCATTTTAGCTCCAGAGCTCCCCATAAGTTTGGCCAAGGCTGCTGCTGGCAGGCCTGCATCACAGCTCGACTCTTCCATGTGCCCACTCCTACTCTGTAATGCCCTGCAAAAAAAAAAAAAAATCTAAAAAGCAGGAACTCAGGTACAAAAATGACTCAGGTTACTTCTTTTGGCCATAAAGTCAAGTGCCCTCACCTTCTGACTCTCATGACCACCAGCAAGTTACAAGACAAAGCAAACATCAGAAGGGATACAACATAGCTATAGATTTGAGGAAGGAGATGATGCATCTGGATTATAAGTAGACAGGGTGTGCTATAAAGCCCATGGCTGCCAAGTCTGACCTCAGACAATGTGGCCACTGGAGTAAATTAACCAGCCTGCCTCATCCTGCCTGGTTTAGAGGACTTTCTGGAAGATCTTTGCTTGGAAAC
This sequence comes from Panthera uncia, assembly GCF_023721935.1. Classification (NCBI taxonomy): domain Eukaryota; kingdom Metazoa; phylum Chordata; class Mammalia; order Carnivora; family Felidae; genus Panthera; species Panthera uncia. The sequence continues at coordinate 32,189,210 of NW_026057578.1, read as the reverse complement.
AAGCACCTCCATCTGGCCTCATCAGAGAAACAAGGGCCTCATATGAGGGTCTTTTCAAATGCTGCACCTGCCCTAGTATGTCCTCAGGCTCTCCTTCTAGTTCCCAGGGCCTCAGTTTACCCACCTGTACATATTTCCTACATTACTTCAAAGAGGTGCTTGGAGATTTAATTAATGTTTGTCAAGCATGTCTTATATGAAAGGAATCATGTGCAGTAAGTTCAAAGTAGTCTTGGCCCTGCTGTTTCTTTCATGTGTGCTTAGAAGATCTTTCAGCCTTGATAAGAACTGAAAGAAAGAAAGAAAGAAAGAAAGAAAGAAAGAAAGAAGGCAGGCAGGCAAGCAAGCCAGTTGCTCAAGTGCTTGGATTTGGGTCCTTGCATTGTGATGCTCTCAGCATTTTCTCTAGATACCACAGTAAAATGAATAAAAATCAGCTAAACAGATGGTTCTATGAATCATACCACTATTCTCTAAATGGCCAAGGTTTAAAAGCATTAAGGGCCATTCTAACATCCCCCTACTTTGTCACTACTACCCATGACACATACAAACATACCCAATCATCAATGTTCAGTGATTATTTCTACCACTTCATTTCTTCCCTTGTCCCCTCTCTCTAGATTTCCTGAGGGTAACTTCTTCAGGTCCCTATCACTTCCTCCGTAGTTCTGAATCTTCCAGTCTGACAAATTTCAGATTAGGCAAACCTCTCGCAACAATGAGACAGCATTTCTTCAAATGTTTACATGTTTATGTCTATCTCATGCTTGAGTCCCTTATGAGAGTCCCACTACTTCGGTCTACAATCCAAAATTTTAGGAAGATATTCAAGATACATCATAAAATGGTCTCTATTTGCATCTCCAACATCATGCTCACCACCATCTCCAACATACACACAGCCCTGCTTTTTAGTTATCCAAGGGTTTAAGGGCATCATCTCTAAAACAGTGGACACAATGCTTTAGTCCTCCTTAATCATATAAATCTTGGTTTTTGTTTTGTTCATCAATACTTATCACCCTCCTGACCCAACATATATTCCTACTTTCCTAATCTATGCATATTTTCACCATACCTGGATTGTAGAATAATCATATTCTTATGCAATTTACCCACTAGTCTATAAATTCCTTAAGGAAAGGGATGGTATCGGTCATCTCTGTATCTTCAGTGTTCCTAGCAACCTAGAGATGTTCAATACATATTTATCAAAAAAAATACATATGATTAAGCAGGGAGAGGGAGATGAGTTCAGACATTTCTAAAACCTATGGATCTTAGAAGCATCCTCATTTTTAACCAGAAATGAAAAGTACACTAAGCAAGAGGATTCTTGGTTTGGGAATGGACAATTTCAAAAAATAGATATAGAATAGGATGGAGACTCTTATGATTATTTTAATTTAAAAGCTTCTAAAATTATGGTTACCAAAGGGGAGGTGGGTGGGAGGATGGGTGAACAGATGATGGGGATTAAAAAGTATACTTATCATGATGAACACTGAGTTAGGTACAGAATTGTTGAATCACTATATCATACACCTGAAACTAATAAAACATTGTATGTTAATTAGTGGAATTAAAATGAAAAGGTTAATTTAAAAAAGCTTCTAAGACAAATTCTTGCAAATTATCACTAAGTTTCATTGGCAACATAAGGATGCCAAGCAGGGGAATCAGCTTCTTGGATCAAGAAGGGAATAACGATTGATTAATTAATCTTCAACTACGTTCACTATGGGGACAATCAGTGTGGTGCCCTCATTCAGAGTGGGAATAAAAACAGAATCTAGATTATAGCTGGGTTCTAGACCTTGGGTTCTCAAATGTGGCTAACCATTGGAATCATTTGGGAAGCTGCTTAAAAATAGATGGTTGGGCTCCATTTGTGACTTAATGAAGCAGATTTCAGGGGGATATCCCAGGGATTTGTATTATAAAAATGGCTTCCAGCTGATTCTGAGGATAAGCCAAGTTGAGAAAATGAACCTATGATTGATTCATTCATTTATTCGTTCAAAAATTTACTCATTCACTGGGTCTTTATACACATATTTGTTTATTCAATGAAGATTGAGAAGAGAAGGGAAAGAGGGGACAGAGAGAACAGTCCTCTAATCCTCTTTCCTGATGCACTGTTTCGTCTGTTCTTCAAGTTGCTCCTGGTTTTCACTAGTTTTGTTTTTGCCTTTTGGTTTTTTTTTCTCTATTTTTTCCTCTATTTCTTAATGTAGAGATGCTCCAAAACTACAAACCCTCCTTTCTTTTTCCAGGATTATCTTCCCTAAAGAGTGACCTGAAGAGTGCACCTTTTCTAAGCATCAGAATTCCCCATAGAAAATATTAACAAGTCTATGAAAAATTATATTTCCCCCTGTTCTTTCCTTTTCTCCCTTCCCTTGCCCCAGGCTGGCATCAAGGTTCTACAGCCACAGAGGTCTGAAGGACACGGAAGGTTATTACTCCTGGCAAAGGAAGCCTTAAATTCCAATGAACAAATGAACATCAGCACGCTAGTCCTGAGAGAGTACCAACCTTTGCTTCAATCTTTTAGATAGATATAGAACTGGATGAGTCATAAAATTCGGGGGAGCTTAAACCTAAAGGGAGGGAAGCTAGAGCAAGGAGAAAAATGACTTTTCAAATAATTGAGGGAAACTACTGGAGAAGAAAAAAGTTTTAAAAGATTTTCTAGGTATGGTGGGCTCAGGTTTTCTCTGAGTCTTAGATATTTATGGAAACAAATCAGGAATATTAGATAATATCAAAACATGTTCAAGATGACTTTGCTTTAGAGAAAAACATGCATTTTTAAATTCAGCCACATGATTCCCAAAAGTATCTCTTCATCATCACTAGCCCCATTTGATTAACCCCAATGAAGTTAACCAAATGATGAATTTACACTGATATCTTCAGCACCCAGTCTCTAAATCTTCAGCTTTGTAATTTAACAAATGTACATGTGAGCCTTAGGAATAAATTAATCTAAGAAAGAACTAGATCTGTTTAGTATGTGTGATGTACCAGTTCTGCAAGAGGGGCCTTCCCAAGAAACAGGATTGAATTTTGTAACCATTCTTCCTTAAAGTAGTCTGGCTCAGTAGTTGACTCTAGGGGGGTTGGTATTATTCTGTCCTGATTTGCTAAGAAATCCTCCACCCTCAGCTGGGTGACCTAATTTAACCTCTTTGTGCCTCTGTTTCCTGATCTTGAAAATACAGAAAATAATAAGACCTGCTTTTTGTGTTATAATGAGGATTTCATGTGTTAGTACAAGTGAAAATGCTCAGGATGACTGTCTGGCACAAAGTAAGAAATTAATACATAGAAGTTAAAATTTTTATGGTCCTCTTATAGTTAAGGAAACTGAAGCTCAGAATTGATAACTTGCTCAAGACTTTAGTAAGTGGAAAATCCCTTTGTAGGGCTGGTGAAATTTGGTGTGTGGAGGGGGTAAGTATCTCTTTTTCACTTCACAGACTCGCTTATATCTAGATACGTAAAAAATGATATAACTAATCATATTATAGAAATATAAGGGGCACTTGGGTGGCTCCGTCGGTTTGGCATCCAACTCCTGATTTTGGCTCAGATCATGACCCCAAGGTTATGGGATTGAGCCCTGTATCAGGTTCTGTGCTGAGCGTGGAGCCTGCTTAAGATTCTTTCTCTCTCCCTCTGCCCCTCTTCCCTGGTCTCTCTAAAAAATGGGGGAAAATATGAAAATACCTGAATAATTACCCTACTGTAACCTTAGCTAAAACTTACATTGTTTCCTTTTCCCTTTCTCCACATGCATTGTTTTGCAAAACTGTAAACTCCATATACAATCTTGTGGTTGACATTTTATTTAGCATTATATCATGATCATTTTTGCATTATATCCACAACTGTCATTTTTCAAGGCTGCAAATTATTCTTTCTGGTAAACATCCATAATGGGCATAATTATTTTGGGATTCGTACACTGTTACCCTCATCCTCATCTTAGCACTCCCAATTTATTTATTTTTTTTTTATTGTCATGTTTTTTTTTTATTTTATTTATTTTTAATATATGAAATTTACTGTCAAATTGGTTTCCATACAACACCCAGTGCTCATCCCAAAAGGTGCCCTCCTCAATACCCATCAACTACCCTCCTCTCCCTCCCACCCCCCATCAACCCTCAGTTTGTTCTCAGTTTTTAACAGTCTCTTATGCTTTGGCTCTCTCCCACTCTAACCTCTTTTTTTTTTCCTTCCCCTCCCCCATGGGTTTCTGTTAAGTTTCTCAGGATCCACATAAGAGTGAAACCATATGGTATGTCTTTCTCTGTATGGCTTACTTCACTTAGCATCACACTCTCCAGTTCCATCCACGTTGCTACAAAAGGCCATATTTCATTTTTTCTCATTGCCACGTAGTATTCCATTGTGTATATAAACCACAATTTCTTTATCCATTCATCAGTTGATGGACATTTAGGCTCTTTCCATAATTTGGCTATTGTTGAGAGTGCTGCTATAAACATTGGGGTACAAGTGCCCCTATGCATCAGTACTCCTGTATCCCTAGGATAAATTCCTAGCAGTGCTATTGCTGGGTCATAGGGTAGGTCTATTTTTAATTTTCTGAGGAACCTCCACACTGCTTTCCAGAGCGGCTGCACCAATTTTCATTCCCACCAACTTAGCACTCCCAATTTAAACACAAGTTCATAGAAAAGGAAAATGAGACTTGCCTTGAATGACACCACAACGATTACTAGAAGCAGAACTGAAACTTTGATTCCTGACTTTTATTTACTTATTTGTTTCAACCAAAGTATAACTAATAGTACTATATTAGTTTCAGGTGTACAATATAGTGATTCAACAATTCTATACATTACTCGGTGCTCTTCAAGTTAAGTATACTGTTAATCCCCTCACCTGTTTCACCCACCCCCCCAACCCACTTCCCCTCTAGCAACTACCAATTTGTTCTCTGTATTTAAGAGTCTGGTTTTTTTTGTCTGTCTCTTTTTTTCTTTGTTTATGATTTGTTTCTTAAATTCCACATGTAAGTGAAATCATATGGTATTTGTCTTTCTCTGACTTATTTCACTTAGAATCATAATCTCTAAAATTCATTCATGTTGTTGCAAATAGCAAGATCTCATTATTTTTTATGGCTGAGTAACAGATCATTGTATTTATATACCACATCTTTTTTTATCCATTCATCTATGGATGAACACTTGGGTTGCTTCCATACCTTAGCTATGATAAATAATGCTGCAATAAACACAGGGGTGCACTTATCTTTTCAAATTAGTGTTTTTGTTTTCCAAAATAAATAAAAACTCAACACCCAAAATACAAATAATCCAATTTAAAAAATGGGAGAGAACCTTAATAACCATTGTTTCAAAGAAGATATACAAATGGCCAACAGACACAAGAAAAGATGTTCAACATCACTCATCATCAGGGAATTGCAAATCACTACCACAAAAAGATATCACCTCACATCTGTCAGGAAAGCTAGAGACATGAAGACAAGAAATAACAAGTGTTGGAGAGGATGTGCAGAAAAAGGAACACTCGCACTGTCGGTGAGAATGTGAATTGGGGCAGTCAATGTGGCAAACAGTATGGAGGCTCTTTTAAAAATTAAAAGTAGAATTATCACATGATCTAGTAACTCCACTACTGGGTATTTACCCAAAGAAAATGAAAACACTGAGTCCTGAAAGCACTGAGTTCTGACTCTTTTTCTAGTTCTCTTAGCTCCACTCTTAAAATGTTCAGAAGGATACCCTCTGCCCACCTTTCAGGTCAATGTAATTGCCACATGAGATAATGTATGCACTAAATCTTGGAAAATGTCATTGGTATCTTTTTTTTTTTCTGGGGGGGGGGGGTGGTGCTGGGTGTTTTCTATGCTGGTGTTCCCAAAAGGCAAATAAAGATTTAAACACTGGTCGATGCTAGCATGCTATGGAAAAGACAATATGGAACGTGTCATATCATTGCCTATTCAGAGTCCAGAATATCCCTTCATCAGCTACTTGAGCTGTCTTAGAACAGTAACTGAAGCTCTGGAAAACCATATGGACCATCAGAAAGAAAAAAAGTCTCCAGTAGTTGTTCTTCTTGGTTAATGTCAGTTCAAATGTCTCTGGTCCTGCAAGTGAACAACTTCTTAGACTTTTGAAGCAGTCTTCCAAAGCTATCAGAAAGGGAAAAGGAGAAGCACAACTCAAGGCAGTTGGATTTCATTAACAAACAGCTCTGCATCTCCATCAACTACTTAGCTCTATGCTTACATCATGTCCCCCATTTTCCTACAAAACTACTCTTCTGATTGGAGCTACAGCTGTGTTGGGCCTCACTGGACTGGCCCTGGCTGTGAACTTCCCTGTGGGGATCAAGAAGAACGTTTATACCTCCTCTGCCCAGTCATGAAGGAGCACCCTGACTACACACTCAGCCTGGTCTGGCACGAGCACCCACTTCCAGTCTAGACGGCAGCCTAAGAGAGGGGCTAATGCTAGGTTTCACCAGACTGAGCCTCGCATTTGTCATGGCTCTGCCCACGGTGATTCCTTTGATCTTGATCCTAGCAAACCACAGTCATCGACAAAGGTAAAATGGATTCCTGCTTCTGAAAAGCTTTGATGGAAATTCCCGTGATTCCCAATTCCCTCCCTAGCCTCTTTCTGCTCCTTTAGATTTACCTGCAACATTTAGCCCTAAATCCAGCTGTAAATCTAGCATTAGAGAGGCTATCAAACCAGCATGAATCATTTGCCGCTCCACTGTGGATATCCGGGGCCACAGCTGACCCATTTGCGAAAGTACATGATCATCTTTACTTAGCCAGGCACCCTAATCATAGATTCCAGGCTCAGCATTCTTCATTTAATTTTCTCTGAGAATTGCCTAGGCTGTGATCTGATCCTCGGAGAGGGGCAATCATTTCTAAAGGGCAGATTGTTAGAAAAGTTTGCAATTAAAAACAACAACAAATATATGCAGGCTCTTTGTGGTTATGGTGAAGGAATGTGCCAGGCATGCATGCATGCTGCTGTCATCTCTAGGCTCTCTCCTAAAAACAAGACCTAGTCTCTGGGCTCTCTGCAACACTGTGTTCTGTTTGTTTCCTGTGTCAAGAAAGGAACTAAATTGAAGTAGGTTTACTTGGTTCATAGGCTTCAGGTTAGGGCCACAGGCTCCACCGATTAAGTACAGCCAAATTCATGAAAATCATAGCAGTTTGGAGGTGATGTCTAACCCTCTCATTTTACAAATGAGGGTACTGAAATCCAGCAAAGGAAAAAAGATTGCTGGAGTCCCAAGTGAGTTAGCAACAGAGTTGATCTTGAACTTAGTTCTTTTGATGCCCAAGCCAGTGCCTGTGTCCTAAGCCAAAGGGTCAGTCCAGTGGGCAGCATTTTCTGATGTAGGAGAGAAAACCATCCTTTTCATCCTGAACCTGTGAAGTGCTCATTTCAATTTACACCCAGAACCTTGGGGGCCATTTACAATGTCTTTCTTACGGGGGTCAGCCCTGTAACCAGCACACCCAGAAGTGAAAAAATCCACAGAGTATTTATTAACATTTTAACTTAGGACTGAGGGGGCACCTGGGAGGCTCAGTCGGTCAAGTCTGACTTCGGCTCAGGTCATGATCTCGTGGTTCATGAGTTCAAGCCCCACATCAGGCTCCATGCTCACAGCTCGGAGCCTGGAGCCTTCTTCAGGTTCTGTGTCTCCCTCTCTCTCTGCTCCTCCCCTGCTTGCACTCTGTCTCTCTCTCTCAAAAATAAGTAAACATTAAAAAAAACTTAGGACTGAGGAAAGAGGAGAGTTAGCCCTTCTAGATACAGATTTCAAGCTTCTCAAGACCCAGATAACAGACAAATGTACACGTGCAAATCCCCTCCCCCACTATACCTCACACACACACACAGTTGATACCATGTGCCCTCCCTCATTCCCAAAGCAAAAGAATGGGCATGTTGTGTTTAATAACCTCATTTAAGAAGAAAGACATCATCATTTTCCCTTTTGGGCATTTTTTTTCCTGCCAAATGGTGGGGGGAGCGGAGAAAGAAAGAAACTTGCTTAGGGATCAAAATATCTGCTAGAGAAGGAATTTAAGAGGATGCTGGCAGTTGGCTTTCTGTGGAGGGAGACAGTGGTGGTGTGAACTGTCATTCTCAAGGCAGGCACGCTGGGGAACAGTGCAGAGGAAAGTGGGCAGCGCAGCATTTGACAGGTGCCTGGCTCTTGCTCCCACTGGCCAGGGCAATCATCAGCTCTGCTCTGCTTGGCTCCCTTGAACAAAAAGTTAGGAGCCAGCTGCTTTTTGGACTTAACTCTTAAATCTGCAAGTCCCTCTGCTCTATTCAGTTGAGGCACCCCCAGCAGGGAGCAAAATGAGGTACTGGCTAACACTTTCATGCCTCAGAGTAAAAGCACACTGAGGAAGCAGTTTTGAAGATGCAACTGAGAAGGCCCTGTGGGCAGAAGAGAAAGAAAAGAAGATGATTTTGTTTCACTTAATGATTAAAAAGAAATGACCTCCATACCTGGAAGAAGCATCCTAATGTTAATGGTGCCACACAGGGATCCCTTCTCACCTGCTTCCAGCATGCAGTTACCACGTCAACACAAGAAGGCTTGTTGACCAGACTCCAGGGTCAACACTGCTCCCTACCAGACCAATTTTGCACTGATGAGTATCCATGATTCTCTATCATACTATTTGTGTTTGTTGTTTCTGTTTTCCTGGATGGTCTTCCTTCTCCATGTTTATACTCTTGAGCTACTGATTATAGTTGCCTTTCCCTACTCTACTCTAATCAGATACTTCTGGAGGTCAACCTCACTGCAGGCCAGACAGGTAGGAGGGATGTGGATCCTGGTTTTTGACTTCCCCTTCACACACTGAGCAACACTTGGTCAAAAGACCATGACCAAACTGGAGTGTCAGTCCTGTAAGATGGCCAGTGCCTCTCCTTTGGAGCGCCCAGCTCAGAGATTTCTAGTTCCAAAGTTACCTCCCAATGAGAATGGTAGTGTTGCAACTTTCATTAGTATTTTATACAGGACAGCCACTTCAGAACTTTACCCACTCAAGACCATGAAATTTTATCTTTTAAAAGAGTCATAGTAGAGGCGGCTGGGTAGCTCAGTCAGTTAAGCATCTGATTTCGGCTCAGGTCATGATCCTGGGGTCTGTGCTGGCAGCTCAGAGCCTGGAGCCTGCTTCATATTCATTCTCTCTCTCTCTCTCTCTCTCTCTCTCTGCCCCTCCCCCACTCATGCTCTCTCTCAAAAATAAACATTAAAAAAATTTTTTAAAGAGTCACAGGAGGGGCGCCTGGGTGGCTCAGTCGGTTAAGCGGCCGACTTCGGCTCAGGTCACGATCTCGCGGTCCGTGAGTTCGAGCCCCGCGTCGGGCTCTGTGCTGACAGCTTAGAGCCTGGAGCCTGTTTCGGATTCTGTGTCTCCCTCTCTCTCTGACCCTCCCCCGTTCATGCTCTGTCTCTCTCTGTCTCAAAAATAAATAAACATTTAAAAAAAAATAAAAAAAAATAAAGAGTCACAGGAAATGAACTCATAAACACGCCACTAGTGTTCTTGACTAAATGCAAGCTCAGCAATTAGCAAAGCTTCTTTTTAGCCTTAGAAAACTTTAACGAAAAACTTACTCTCAAGAGATAAACTGGAGATCACTCTGGTTGGAGAAACTTAGGGTACCCCATGCTTTTTGCCTTATGTTCCACAAAGCATGGTTTAGGAAACTAATTTGTCCTAGTGCTGCCCCCTCTGGGGAACATGTTCCTTTCATGCCTGTCTTCAGATTCTTCTGTTTATTTCACAAAACTTAGATTCTTATGACTTCATTAAAAACTACATCAAACAACTTTACTTCTTCTCCAGGTTTTTGGTTTTTTTTTCTTGTTTTGTTTTGTTTCAGTAATTATCTGCCTATTACCCAATATAACACTCCTCATCAGGTTCCTTATGTTTTCATTAAAGTCTTCTCCTTATTCACTAGCCTTCCCTGGATGTCATTCTTTCTCTTCCTTATTTGATATGTTCTTATGCAGCTGGGTCTTGCTTCTAAATCACTTCTTTCTAGCACTATCATCCCACAGAAATGCTTAATTTAGTATTTTGTATTTGAAATGTTGCACAAAGTGTCAGAGAAGTGAAATGACTTGCTCAAGATCATACCACTAGTGGCATAACAAAGATAGAACTCAAGCCTCTGGAAATCTGTTCAGCTCACTCCTTCCCTCTTACTCCTCCACTGACTCTAACTTCACTCTAGTCCACATCTGTATAGCTTCAGTCACATGGCTCCTCTGGGTATCCTGACTCTCTCTATAAAATAAGCAGGTCACTCTAGTAATTTCTACTGTTGCCTTCTAAGCTCCATCTTTTTATAAAAAATGGAATGGTTAAGATCATTGACCCTGGCTGAACCACTCAGGTTTTATTCCATTGGAGGTAAACCTCTTTTGACAACTCTCAAGTATCCAGGTAACTTTCTATTAAACTGTTTCCCCTTGCACATACTTCTGTCTCCAGCCCTGGCCAAAGCCCAGGCATGCAGAAGTGGCAAACTGCTTGGAGGAAGGCTTTCCAAAGATCTTGGAAGTTTCAAGAAAGCCTTTTGTGGTATTTCTGGCCCAGCCAGAATCAGGAAGTACCAGATCACTCACAAGGAAACTCATTCTTGCACAATTTCCAACAACAACCCCCCTCCCATTCCACCCTCAAGCCTTCCTCGCACCACACATTCCCTGCCCTTCCTCAAACACGGGTTTTTGCAGAGTCGAAACTTTTTGATAGTTCAGATAAGGTTCAAGTGAGTTGTTCAGCTCTTGAGGGCTGGAAGTGAACCTAACATTTTGTTCTTTGCTCATCCCCAGTAATGAGTATACCAGGCTGTCGCTGTCAAGGTGGTTTGGGTCACATAGTGAAAATCGACATAATCGAAAGCATTAATCAACAAACAATTACATATAATGGTACAGAATGACTACTTATGAGACCTTACATGATTTTTACCAAGTCTGTCTGTAGTAATAACAGGAGGCATACAATTGTATCACAGTTTTTTCAGAAATAAATGGGGTTTTGTTTTGTTAAAAAAAAAAAAAAAAAAAAAAAAAAAAGGATACTTCCAAAGGTAGGGATGAGGATAACAAGATTAATGCTTAGGATGCCAATGGACTTCAAATTATCCCCAAATGAAAAGGTCATTCTAGTCATTTTTGTAGATGTGGGGGGAAAACAGCTTTAATACATTTCAACTGGATGATGCTTCTTTGGTTATTCTTTAAAATATTTCCTTTAGAAGACAAACTTCATTATCCTTTAGTTGCTTCCAATAATCAGAACTTTAGGGCTGATTTTGAAATACTTATTTTTCTCATGAACTTGGGGAAATAGGGGAAGCAATTAGATCTTGTGATTTTTAAGGCTGCACTGAGGATAAAGTAAGAAAATATCATAAATTTTATTTCATGCTTTCTTGCCAATTGACAGAAATGTGCAGTCCATATGAATTCATATAACGAGGGTGGAATGTTGGAAAAACCAATAAAGATTTTGTGGTCTGACCTATAATAAATGTAGTTTGATTTAGAGTCTGTTTTTCACAACATGGCAAAATGAATCATAAAATAATGGGCCCTGAAACTCCTGCATTTTTTAACAATAGCCTGGGGACAGTTTACAGTGTAATGAATTGTAATTAACCCACCTTCAAAATCTTTTATGAGTATTTTGCCAATTAGCTCCGCATGCTTGCTAATGACTCATGGCTAGTGCATGTCTTTACAGAACCGGATTTTACAGCACACATCACCCTGTTAACTCAGCACAAGTGTGCAGCATGGTAAGGATGACACAGGTAGATGGAAACACCCTCCAATGCATCCTCACTTTGCCGACCCAATGGACCCAGCCATCATTCCTCCAAGCCCAAGACAACCATAATGGTTTGTGATGTCAGAGAACTTTGGTTTCTGATGGATTGCAAGGAATGCTTCACTCCCTGTAGACACATCTGTTGTTACTTAGCACTAACATATATAAGGCTACTAATTGTGAAGCCATCTTTGTTTTCTTTACTTAGCACTCTGGTTAGCATTATTTTATCTTTGTGGTTCATGGCTTTCTGCCACTGACAACATAAGTCCACTCAAGAGAAAATAAAACAACTACTAAGCTGTCTCCTTATATTGCTTTGCTTTGAAATTACAGGGACCATGTGCAGTCAAACTTGGTTCCTGGGATCCTAGTTCTGACCTTGCTACATCAAAAGTTGTCTTTTCCTTGCAAGAACTGGTGCCTCTGCTGGTCCAAGAGCAGGCTGAGGGGGCTGCAGTGAAAAATGGGGGTCTGGCTTTAAACTCCATGCACTGAGAAAGTTAATTGTAGGCAAGGTCAAACTTTCCTAATTCTTCAGAGGCCAAGCCAACAAATCCTAAAGCCAACTTAAGAAAGCTAACCAAAGGTGACAAAGAAGTTACTCCATAATTTCCTCAACTATGTATAAAGAATTTTAAGGATCCATAATGTTACCAGTATTTTTCTGCCAGCAAAGGCATATACCAGAATGAAGAGGCTAATGCTTAGAATCATAACACGATAATGTTTTACTTTGGGGAATCTAAAACTACACAGGAAAAATTTCACTATGACGCCAACAAAAGTGAAGTTTTTCAGCTCACACCTTTGAGGCAATGGTGGTTCTAGAATAGCAGAGAACTCTCGGAAACTGGAAACGGCTTCTGTAAAGAAGGACAAAGACGAAGAAGTATGAGCTGCCCTGAGGGATCTCCCTGAGGGGATACTGTATCAGCATGAAGGTGAGTAGAGGTGCCCCATAAAGGGGCAGAGGATAGAGTAAGAGGAAAAGAGACCTACCTCACTGCAATTACTTGGATCCTTTGAAATCTCCAGGTATGAACCCAGCAAAAAAAAATTTCTTCTCTCACTGAGAGGTTTAGAGGTATTCTTTCCACTTCCCACTCACCTCCTAGACCCAGTTCCTTCACACAAATGTAAAAAACCAAAAAATGGGAATATGACTTCTTTCCTGCCGAGACTAACTAAAAGTGACTGTAGTTCCAGGCAGCCTAATGTTTAATGATCCCTCATCATACACAGAGAAGTGAACTGGGGGCTTAGGTAGCTCCTTCCTGGGCTCTGGTCCTTACACAGTTGATGAGAGCAACCCCAAAGCTGCAGAGAACCAAAACATTGGGAGTTGACTGAAGGTCAATGTCAATAGCCTGCAATGTCTCTATCCTTCACCTGGTCCATGGCTGCTCTAGTCTAGTCCATATGGCTCTTGCCCTCTCTCATTTATGGATGGAGACTGTAAATCTTAATAAGACAAGTCACGGTCTATCCAGAAACTTGTGAGAGATGGGCTCAATCAACTGGGGTATGTCTCTTGAGAATTTTAATTAAGAAACACATAAAATGTTGTTTGCTAACGCTGGACCATGTGGAAATTTAAAAGAGAAAACCTACTGAGCAAAGTAGGAAAGAAGACAGACCTGGAGAGAGATATCTGATATTATCAAAGAGACTGGGCTCCCAATGGCTTTCCAGGTCTATATTTCAGTTTCCAATGAACCCCAGCTGGGCTTTCTGTCCTTGTGTCAGTTAGTGTACATTCCACTTCTTGGAAGTAAGGCAACCTTTACTGAAATACCAGTATGTAAGGAAAAGGCTCTTAAGTCAGAAAGCATAGGTCTGAATACCATACCTACCATGTATTAGTTCTGTAGATTTGAATAATCTATGACCCAGTTTCCTCCTCCACAAAATGGGGCATCTACTCCTCCTAAGCCACAGAGCTATGAGGACTAATCCATGTAAAACACAGTGTTTGGAGCAAGTAACTGTCAGATAAATGTTGTTCATTGTTAATACTCTGTTAATATACTTCCTTTCCTCCCTTAGAACTGTGGTTATTTTTTCCCACTACAACTCAAATTGAGAAAGCAACCTCCCCAATTGATAAAGGGCATTCTTTAGACGACAGTGTATATTCCACATACACAGCCTCACTACCACCCCATGGAATCATGGGTGACTGATAGATAATCACAAAATATATCACTTAACTGTTAAATCTATATGAACTCTACTGATTCATATGATAAGCTCTAAGTTAAAAAAAAAACAAAAACCAAAAACAAGAGAGGTAGATTTACACAGTTCAGTGTTTTAAATTGACATTTGCAAAGACCAACTTTGTGAATTCATTTGATAGCTTGAGAAGAAAGTGAAATTATCTGCCACATTGTACATGGAGTGTGCCATGGATTTTGTCTAACATCATTTTAGGGGGTAGTAGGAATTATGTTGAACATGGTATTTTTTTTAGTTTAGTCACAGAAGAGCATGTCTGCAATAAATATCATTTCCATAATCACTTACTTCATCCCTTGACACTAAGCATCAATTTTCCATGTTCAGTGTGTTAAAACTATCTTTGCAACAGGACATCTTGTCAGTTTCATTTGAATGTGAGCTATCTGTTCTACCAGGTAGTCAATCCAGGTTAGCTTTCAATGCAGCTTTTATAGAGATTAGTTGATTTTTTTAAAACCAACATCCACAAAATCTAAAGTAAAAAATACAACATAAATTAATATCCATGCAACATTTAGAGATAGTGCCAAAGTTGAGGGTTATTCAGCTTCTATTTATTTTTTTAATTTTTTTAATGTTTATTTATTTATTTTTTTTTTAATTTTTTTTTTCAACGTTTTTTTTTTTTTATTTATTTTTGGGACAGAGAGAGACAGAGCATGAACGGGGGAGGGGCAGAGAGAGAGGGAGACACAGAATCGGAAACAGGCTCCAGGCTCCGAGCCATCAGCCCAGAGCCTGACGCGGGGCTCGAACTCACAGACCGCGAGATCGTGACCTGGCTGAAGTCGGACGCTTAACCGACTGCGCCACCCAGGCGCCCCAATGTTTATTTATTTTTGAGAGAGAGCGAGAGCGAGCCAGGGAGGGTCAGAGGGAGAGGGAGACACAGAATCCCAAGCAGGCTCCAGGCTCTGAGCTGTGAGCACAGGGCTCAAACTCACGAACTGTGAAATCATGACCTGAGCCGAAGTAGATGCCCAACCTACTGAACCACCCAGGAGCCCCCAGCTTCTATTTAAATAGTCTCCTCTGGTTTGGGTTAATTTAATTGTTAGCACTTCAGAATTTAAGAGAATTCAATGCTCTTAAATTCAGAATACTAATATCTCCTTTGGACTACTTAAACCATTGGAGTTTCTCATTCATCTAAATATTGTGACAAAAATAAGAAGTTTTTACTTACTTTTAGTTTATATCTTTTCAATAATTTAATTTCATTTTGATTCATTGCATTTTTCCCTTAGTGGAAACGGAAGAGGAGACGGCATACTTCATATTATAGCCCACCTTTCTAAGATACACCAGAATAATTCACAGGTCTATTGGACAAGAAGAGAAAAATGATGACTGTTGTAAATCAACAGTGTTGTTGCTATGGGAGTAAAAGTAAAAGATTAAATCAATCTCAAAAATGCTATTTATTATTCTGAACTATTTTAAAAATTTAATAAAACTCATAGATCTTTCCAATTTGAAATGGAAGATTAGTGGGGCACCTGGGTGGCTCAGTTGGTTAAGCATCCAACTTCAGCTCAGGTCATGATCTCACAGTTCGTGAGTTTAAGCCCTGCATCAGTCTCTCTGCTGTCAACATAGAGCCCACTTCAGATCTTCTGTCTCCTTCTTTCCCTGCCCATCCCCATTCTTGAATGCTCTCTTTCTCTCTCTCTCTCAAAAATAAATAAACATTTTTTAAAAATGAAACGGAAGATTAGTTTCAGGAATGAGATTTAAGAGTCAGCTTATTTCTAAGGATGCAAAACATTCATGCCTAAGTATAATTTTTGTTCTTCTTCACCCAATAATGGTATAGATATATACATATACAATGTATAAAAAGAGGAAGAATTTGGTTTTCCTTTCAAAATATTAAAGTGCATTTAAATTCCCCTATTTTAGTACCCTCTGTATTTCTGTTCTTTTACATAAGGTTCAAATTAATGCAGGTTTTTTTTAAGGTGCATTCCTTGATATTATGTACTTCCATTTTATGTGACTTTGTTCAGAGCCACACAATATAATCACACCATATAAATAATAAATAACCATATAATCATAAACCAATTTTTATGAACCAAATTGGGCTTAATATCAGGGTTGGTGTATTATAACTCAAAAAATATAGACTTTGACACAGCCTTCCAAGAACTTACAGAGAAAAAAAATTCAATGCATTACATTTGCAAACAGGAGAGAAACTTAAAACCAGTTCAGCAAAGGTCAGCGAGGTATTCCCATCATTTACAGGTCAAGAGGGGTGTAATTAGAGGGAAGAGATAAGGCTGAGTATGTAATTTGGATGGAGATGAGAGAACAGATAGGAGGCTCTTATGTAGGTAGTGATTGTGTTGGAGCAAATTTTTCCAATCCAGTGGAATATTTTTATTTCTTTTATTTAACGAGTTTTTATTTAGTGTCTGCTGTGTGCATAAAGCAAAAGGTGTGAGGGCAAGAATCCATCAGACTCACTTCCTATGTACTTTTAATTTAATAGGAAAGATAAGGATAACAGACCAGTCATGCAAAACTTTAGTAGTGAAAACATTGTGAGAAATCATGTCTTATTCATCTAGTAACAGTACAAAAAGATATAGAGTAAATATCCTAAATGTAAAAGTAAGAAATGTAGAAAGTAAGAGTAATATGACTTATTTCATTACATGATTTGGTAAGACAAAGGAAGGACCTTTGAAGAGATAAGGAAGAACTGAAAACTCAAAGTCAAAGGAGGAAGAGTTTTCCAAATCAAAGAACAATATATTCTCACCCCAGAAATATTTTAGTCCAAATTTTTAAAAGTGCAAATCCACCTACTGGATATTTGTTTCAGAAAGAGGAGGCATGGCCTTGGCCGTTATAGTGTATTCTCAACTTCTGAGAAAATGTAGATGAATATGTAACCATGAACTTGTCTTCCTGGGGCCAGCCCCCTCCCCCTATCTTGTGTGAGTAGCTACCAAGGGGTTTGGGAATGACTGACCACAGTTATAGTTCCAGGGTAAACCTGGGTGATCTATCCCAGAAACAAAGAGTAATTCAGGAGTTGTAGAAGTAGAACACAGCTTAGGACATTTTTTCAAGGATTTGACAGAACAACCTTTTCTTTCTGCATGACTTAATGTTCAGAATTTAATACACAAATTTGCCAATATTAGCGAAGCAAGTCTGAGAACAAGGAATGAACATAGGTGAGGGAAAAGCCAAAAGAATCACTAAAAAACAGAACCATAGTTAAACTGCACTTGACATCCATCCTAATTTTGACTCTAAAATAACATAATCCAATAAATCCTTTTATTATTTATGAGTTATATGTTGTACTACTTGCAATAAAAAAAACATAGTATTTCCATCTGTTAAAGTCTCCTAGGATTCCAATTTATAAACAAAGTTATACAGTTACAAGTATTGAAGAATAATTTTTAAATTCTCATCAAAATATTTGAAAAGACAGTTGAAAATATTACAACCCTCAAAAATTTTGATAATGGAAATTGATAAGCAAGCTGGTAGAAGAAACTGTCACTAACTAGAATGTTGATGAAGTTGGTTAGACAAAAAGAATTAGTGATCTGCTTACCTGAAAAAAAGGTAGGAATAAATTTTACCCTACTTTACTATCTGTCCATAGTTTCCTTATTAACAAGAAAAGAGGGCTACTCAGTGGATAAAGTGACACACTATCTAAGGCATTTACCACAATGTCTAACACACAGCAAGTGCTCAGTGAATGCTGCTGTTATTATTATTGTTGTTACATTCTTGCTTGTACTTAAGGAAGATAGACTAAGTTTAGTACAACCCTTCTAGTTCTGCATTTATTTCTGGTTCTCAGAAAACAAAACAGAAGTTGGTATAAAAGAAAACTTGGTACAGAAGGGGAAGATAAAAAAGGAAGGCAAAAAGGTAATTCACAAAAGTAAGTTATGAGAGGCACTGGAAGGACTACTTACAGGCATTACAACTCCTTTTGTAGTCAAGGAAGAGACAGAGAGTACAGCAGAGCCTAGACCATAAAAGGAAGCAGAATAGCTTAGCCTATACCATGTGCATAGATAGAAGTCCATTCTTTACCTTTGGATCTGAGAATGGATAGCACTTAAACAGTCAAGGTTAAATTCACATTCTTTATCTTTGGTGAAAGCAAACACGAATGAACTGTACTTCTCAAGGATGAATTAAAGGAATAAAAAGGGTCTAAGAAAATGACTACATGATAAAATTTTGTTGAATCTTATGGAAATTTGGATATTTGGCTATTTTTGGTCTTAAAAATGTTGTTTGCATATTCATACTAATAGAAAAGGAACATCAGGCTACAATTTCAAGATACCATCGCTGAGAATTACTTACTATAGAAAACAAAAATAGCATTTAAACAAAACTGGTGGCATCACTACTAGATGAAAGAAAAAACTGTTGAAAACAGAAGACAAAAGAATTTGACAGACTGAAGTCAAAGAATATAGGATATGATGGAAAGGGAGAGCACTGAGGTAAGGAACCATGAGAGGAAACAATTTTTTAAATAAGATAATTAATTAAAAAATGGGAGAAGGCATGAAAAGACATTTCTCCAAAGAAGACGTACAGGTGGCCAACAGACACATGAAAAGATGCTCAACATCACTCATCATCAGAAAAATGCAAATCAAAACCATAATGATATCATCTCACACTTGTCAGAATGGCTAAAATCAAAAACACAAGAAACAAGTGTTGGCAAGGATGTACACTGCTGGTGGGAATGCAAACCAGTGCAGCCACTGTGGAAAACAGAATGGAGGTTCCTCAAACGATTAAAAATAGAACTACCATATGATCCAGAAATTCCACTTCTGCATATTTACCCAAAGAATACAAAAACACTAATTCTCAAAGATAGATACAACCCTATGTTTACTGCAGCATTATTTACAATAAGCCAAATCATGGAAGCAGTCCAAGTGTCTGTCGATAGAAGAATGGATAAAGAAGATGAGGTGCGTGTGCGTGTGTGTGCGCACGCGCGCCATAAAAAAGTTTGCCAGTTCCAACAACATTGATGGATCTAAAGAATATAATGCTAAGTGAAATAAGCCAGTCAGAGAAATATAAGTACCATATGATTTCACTCATATGTAGAATTTAAGAAATAAAACAAACAAAGGAAAAAAAGAGAAATCAAAAAAACAGACTGATGGTTACCAGTGGGAAGGTGAATGTGGGGATGGATGAAATACATGATAAGGGATTAAGGATTGTACTTGTGATGAGCATTGGGTATTGTATGTAACTGTTGAATCACTATATTGTACACTTGAAACTAATATAACACTGCAGACTAACTGGATTTAAAACTGAATGAATGCATGAATGAATGAATGAAGAGGGAAAGGAAAGGAAAGGAAAGGAAAGGAAAGGAAAGGAAAGGAAAGGAAAGGAAAGGA